>NW_013668706.1:46008-47699 GCF_000517525.1 Limulus polyphemus
ACCCATTCAAACCGTCTCCAAGCATTATTACGCTCAATAGCAGAGCTCATCAGATCGACTGGGTTTACAATATTTAGCATATTTATTAGTCAGTTATGAGGCATAAAATTTTACTGTTGTATTATTAGAGCTGAAGTTTGAATTTTGCTATGTAGTGTACCAAACAAAGGCCATGGGAAACAGATTAAGTTTGAACAAGTGTGAGAAGTAGAATGAGAAGCCATTGATATTTTCACCTATATGTAACAGTTTGAGTGAAAGTAGACACCCACTTTATTTTCAGCATGTGCTTAAATTAATGAATTGCTCTATCTTCACTGAAACATTTTCTGAATTTCACTTTGTCATGATAAAAACAAAATATGCATGGCATTTTTGTTATTGGTACTATATGTATTAAATTCTATGTACAAGCTTAGTGAACTGTCCATTTAAGTTCAGTTCTGTTTTATCGGTCATAATGGCCATAGATTCTTGAACTCTTAAAAGAATTTATTTATAACAGGCACAATAAAAAGTTTCAATTTTTTTGTCATCACTGAGTTGCACTAGAAGTAATATAGAAATTTAAAGACAAGAATGGACTTGTTAGTTTATCTAGGCCATTCCATCTACTAAACTAAATTCAAAAAAGAAAAAATCTGAAAAACAGTCCTTATCATTCAAATAGTTTCAAGCCTTCCCATAAGCTCCCTTAAATTTACTGCATCTGCCACATCTGAAAGCAACCCATTTCAAAGGCCAAACATCCTGTTAGAAAAGTAAAATTGTCCTAGCTGAAGATTAATACTACCCTTCAAATATTTACACTTGTGTTCCATAGTCCTACCATTTTCATCAATAACTATGAAAGAAAGTGATGTATCAGTGCCTATCAATTCCCTTAACAATCTTAAACACCTCAATTAGATCCCTCCAAGTTCTTCTTTTTTCAAGATAAATCAATTTTAGAGATCTTAACCTGCACTTGTGGGGTGATTAATTCTTTCACAGCTCAGATTTGAACCTGAGACCTGTAGCTCACCAGATGACTGCTTTACTAACAAAGCTAAAGAGTTAATTAATACTTGTTAGAAAGCCACGTTTTAACAACTCAAACTAATATACTTCTATGATAATCTTTCCATCCAAAGTATCATCCTAGTATTCCTCCCCTGAACCTTTTACAATAACTCAACATTTTTCCTAAGGTAAAGACCTCAAGACTGAACACTGTTGGATATATAAGCCTATTCAGTTTAAGAGTTATTATTTAGTTTATTTAGTGACTTAATATTTAATGATTATTTAGTTTTGATAACAAGAGTGTTAAAAGTTGATTATTTTAAAAGTGATAGTTATGACAAGTTTTGTTACATAACTCTGTATGAGTTGTATGTTGTGTATGTAGTTTAATTGTTGTACTAGGCTTTGTAATATTGTTGATGTCATCTTACTCAAAGCTTCTAAGTTTTCTCATTATGTGTAATATTGTTACTAGAGGGCTAGATATTTCTAGATTTTGTTGTTGCATGTTATAAATACTTGTAGATACAGAGAGTAAGTAAGTTAGTGAAAGTGAGAGTAAAATAGAAGTTAGACAGCTTGTGAATTAGCCATAAAAGGGGATTTTTAAAGTGAGTTTCACAGCTTGTATTGTAATAACAGAGATAAAAGAGAATAATTTGTCTTGTCAAAGGGTGTTCTAAAGT
>NW_013668706.1:48198-69533 GCF_000517525.1 Limulus polyphemus
TATAATTTAATACACATTATGTACAGCATCGGGTGTAGGTTTACATGCACTAGTACATATGTATAATTTAATACACATTATGTACAGCATCGGGTGTAGGTTTACATGCACTAGTACATATTGTTGCGTCAGCGAGTCACATGACCACGTGACGCAACGTTTCTAGAATTATCATGTACTTTGGCGAATGCTCTAGTATTTACTAGTAGGTTAGGCTGGTATATATATAAGAGGGGAAAACGTGACGCGGAAAGGATTGTAATGTGTGTGTAGATAGTGAGGAATTGAACTGCAGTCGGAAGTATTATTGACGTTCGTTGTTACAGTGTTGTTTTAGCGCGAGTATTGAGATTAAGTGTATCGCAGAGTTATATTCGGAAAGAATAAACCAGTTTTATTAAGTAAAGACTTGTGTCGCGCTAAAGTTTCGTCGGAACGAAGTTACAGAAAGTTAATTAACAAACGGAGACGTAACACAGTTATTTAAAGCTCTAGATACAACTGTTATAACCAATAGTGTAAAGACTTTTTTTAAACATGTGTGTAACTTGTTTTGAATATATTATTCTAAGAGAAGTGAATTGTGTGCTGTCTGTTTACTGTTGAAATTTATTGCCAACAAGTCACAGACACCTACTGTAAAGAATCGTAGCCCATATAAAAATAGACAATTGCAATACACTAAATGAAGCCTAACAGTGAACTATACAACGAAATTATAACCTCTTTAAATTTGTATTCAGTATTTCTGTAGATACAATATAAAATCCTTTTTGGACAACTGCTAACAATAACACACTGCCTGATTGGTATAATAGACTAATCAATCAATACATTAAGAACCTTTTCATCCATAATGCTGTTAAGATTATTGACATAAAAATAATACTTATAATTCAAATTATAATAACCCACATGCATTACTTTGCAATTATTGTAGTGAAAAGTCATTTGCCATTTATTTGTCCAACTTACCAAATAGTTCCAATGTGGTACTTACCTCCACTCATTCAGTACTGCCCTCTATATGTGAACATTTTCTTTATGCATTCAACAAGCCTTGTGCTCCCCCTTGTTGGAATTAGTACGGTCCAGCATGTCTCTCATGCAAATCATCATGCATTATCTGTTAATTAATAGTAGCATAGTATGCTCATATGACTCCCTCTACACTCTTCAATTGAACCTTCACTTCTCGTATGGCAGCTTTTGAGTAAAGACATTTTCTTGTGTGCTTCATGCTTTCCTTGTGACATATTTTTGATTTTCGTTTGATGTGGTTCTGTTTTTTTTTTTCGTTATACATTACCACATTTCTCCCAGTTTTTTATCATTGCTTTTCTGCACTAGACAATTTTGTGCAGTTTTCATGAGTTATGAATTAAGAAGTCAATGTTACCACTTTGGGAGTCACACCAATGAACAATCTTCTATCTCAGGCCTCAGGTGCGGGTGACCCGACTGTGGGTGTTTCTGGTTTTGTCAGTCAGGAGATTGAATACTACTTGGGTCACCCTTTGTCTCCTAACGTCACCCAAGCTCCTTCAGATTCCTCCCAAGTTTGCCATTCCTTCACAATTCTAGCCTGAAGATTCACCTAGGCCTTCCTTGGCTTTCACAGATTTTGTATCTCAGGTTTGTGATGTTTTGTCTCTTTCCCCTATTTTTTTCCCCTCATCCTTCTTTGTTGCTTGAACATTCTTCTCAACCATTTTTGGTATTTCCTGTCTCTCCTGATATTTGGGTCCATGTGGATCACTTTCTCTCCAAGTTAGGTGAAGGGATCAGTATGCCATGCCCCCAAGAGCCTCTGATAAGTATGCCCTTGCTTACCATTGGGCAGAATATCCGTTTTTGTTGATTTCCTTATTACCTCTTTGGGGGAAGGCTCCCGAATCTAATGCTAGTCTCACATGTGCCCAATATTCTCACCTTCATCTTACCCTTACTACCCTTCTCGGGTATCTGTCTTCTATACATCTCCTCTTGTAGGCTCTCCACAGAAATCCTAATGGATATTTTGCCGATATCCTTCACCTTCTCTCTTCCACTTTGGCCCAGATTTCTTCCTTGGTTCTGTCCATACATATGTGGTTGTTGGGACCCTCCACTTATCTTACGGATTCACATCTTGCTCCTTTTCTTCAACATTATGTCATTGACACCATCCCTGATTATATCGAACCACAGGTAACATCTACCCAACAACAGTCCACTCTTTTCACTTTTGTGGCCCATTTATCTTGACCAGAGCCCTCTATGCCATCTATTCCCATTTCCTCTCCTTTGTCCTCCCATCCTTTAGACATTCCTTCAAATCTGGGTCATTCTTTTTTGTTGAGGTCATCCCTGACATATTGTCCATCATCAACACTACCAATGACCACCCGGTGGGTTTGGAGCCTGTGGGAGCTCATTTGTTGGATTTACATCCTTGCTGGTTCCCCTTTTGTCGAGGATCAATGGGTGACAAAGGTTCTTTCAGAGGGACTCATCCTCATATTTCTTTCTCTGCCTGCCATTCCTTCTCACCCTGTTTCCTTTCCTCCTCAAGATCCCGTGACTTGCCAGTGTTTGTCAGAGGTGGTTGAGGATTTACTTTTGCAGTGGGCTATCGAACCAGTTCACCATCTCTTGGAGGGTTTTATTCCTGTCTTTTCATAGGGATTAGCAATTGGTCATTGATTTGTCATGCCTCAACTGCTTCATCACACTCCCCAAGTTCACTATACAGTCCTTTCTCACCCTGAGATAAGCATTTTCCCCAGGATTGGGGATGACAAAAATGGATGTCTCCCAATAGCCTTTTAATCCCAGTTTTATCTTTGGTTTATTCATCTTGGGGTGGTTTATCAATTTTGGGCTCTCCCCTTCATACTTGCCTCAGCTACATATGTGTTTTGTCATGTTGCTCGGACCTTTGCTCGTCATATTCATACTTTGGGGTTGCACTTTCATCATTACATGGATGACTGGCTACTTCTAGCTCATTCCGAGCAGGAGTTGACCAATCACTCTCACCAATTCCTTTCTGTGGCAGCTTGATAAAACTGGAGTCAGTCAGTCCTTCGACCCACCCAATACTTAGTGCATTTGGGGGTCTTCTTGGACACCAACATCAGTTGAGCTCTCCCTTCTCCTTTATGTCTCAGTTCTATGGAACTTTTAGTTCACTGTGCCCTCTCAGCTCGGTCACCGACTGCTTGAGAGGTTCTATCACTTTTGGAGATGTTGTCTTCCATGACTGCATTGGTCCTCCTTGATCATGCCCATATAAGATACCTGCAGTGGACACTTCACAAACAATGGAACCTTGCATGGGACCCTCTTTCCACCACCATTTCCCTTCCTCCTTTCCTGAGAGTCGATCTGCTGTGGTAGCTCTACAAAGCCCATACAAAGATGGGTGTGCCACTTCCTCCCCCACATCTGGATCTCCAACTTTTCATGGACACTTCCCTTCCGGGATTGGGGCTTGAGTCAATCACTATGAAGCTTTGTGCCATTAGTCAGCAGATGAACTCGTCTTGCATTTCAATTTCTTGAACTTCTGGTTATCTCACTTCCTTTCTCTTGCCCATCACTGTTTGGTGATGGTTCATTGTGACAACTCTACAGTGGTGACTCATATCAACCACTAAGGGGGCACCCGGTCCAGAGATCTTTGTTTCTTGGATCTTCTATACTGGGCCCAGGCACATCACATTCGTCTTCTGGCATGTCATGTGCTGGGTGCTCTCAATCAGTCTGATAACAGTTTGTCTTTCATGTCCAGACCAAATCTATCCCACAGAATGTTCATTAAATCCAATCATTTTCAGAGACATTTGCCTCCTATGTGGTTCTCCCCAAGTAGATGCATTTGCCATAGGCCTCAATACAAAGTTGACCCTCTTTTGGTCACCTGGCCCACATTCATAGGCTCTGGCTGTCAATGCCTACAGCCAGGATTGGTCTTACAAATACCTTTATGTGTACCCTCTCATCCATTTGCTTCATAGGGTTATTTCTCTGGTACACTATACTTCATGTCAGGTCCTCCTGATTACACCCCGTAGGCCAGCACAACCCTGGTTTCCGAGGCTCCAATATCTACTCCTCTTCTAACCTGTCCCTCTTCCACTGTTCCCCTCCCTTCTACATCAACCTCAATCCCCCACTCTTCATCCCAATCTCCCTGTTCTGCATCTTCTTGTCTGGCTTTTGTCCAGTCCTGGGCAAGGAGATCTGGCTTCACGGTCTAGTTGCCTACCTGTTAGCTACTTCCATTCATCCATCTTCCATGGAAGTTTACCAGCATAAGTGGGAGGTCTTCTGATGTTGGTCTGTTGGCAGGGGATTTCCTTCTTCCAAGCCTTCATTGGCTCAGGTGGCAGAATTTCTCACCTGGCTATTCAACCATCTTTGATTTCTGGATATAGGGCAGCCCCTTCCCATACATTTCATTTCTCCAGAGACTGTAGATTTTTTACTTCCCCTGTTCGTACTATGCTAATACGTTCCTTCCAGATTCAGAGGTCTCCCAAGCATCCTACCTTTCCAGATTGGAACATTAATGTGGTCCTCCATGCCCTGACTCTTCTTCTGTTTGAACCACTTTCCTCACGTTGTTGCATCATTTGCCCATTAAGTCCTATTTCCTTCTTTATCCTGATCATTCCTTTCTCCTCAAGACTGCTCTGACTTGAGAAGGTTGTTTTTCCTTTTTTCATGTTTCCTTACCTTCTATCTCCCATAGACCCAATAGACTGATGTGTCACATTAGGGTCCTATGGGGTTATATTTCACAGCTACCCTCCGTAGTAGACGCAACTGTCTTTTCATTCCTTGGAAATCCTTCTCTCTTCATGATCTTTCCCTTCTACCTTTACAAATTGGGTCTACCTTCTGGTCCATTTAGCCTACTCAACTTTACCTTCTTCCTAGCCCCCCAGTGGCACAGTGGCATGTCTGTGGACTTAAAACTCTAGAAACCAGGTTTCAATACCCGTGGTGGGCAGAGCACAGATAGCCCATTGTGTAGCTTTGTGATTAATTACAAATAAACCTTCTTCCTCCCATACTTTATTCCATGTGTCCTCCCATCAACTTTGACATGTCACATATTTCCTTGCTTCCTGTCTTTTTTATCTGTTGGATGAGATTCTCCAAGCTGGCATGTGGACCATGCTCAGTACATTCATCTCCCATTACCTTCATCGCATTGTGCTTTCCTTTGTCAGGGTTTTGTATTCCACCTATGGCCATATTCCAAACTTTGGTGCAACTTTAACTGATAAGTTTTATTCCTTTTCCTCTTTTTCAGGATCTTTTCTTTATTCACTCTTTTTTCCCATGGATCCTGCTCTGTGGTGAGCTGTGCCTGATTACATATTCATTAACTTAAAATCTGTACTGTAACCTATGTTGACTCATGCTCTCTCGTTCATGGCTCCATACAGTCACCATAGAGATGGGGTGTTCCACAAGATCGCTGGAAGGTTATTTACCTTGCTATAATTGCTTTATAAATATGTCCATTCTGGACCATACCATCCATGGATGGCATGGGTAAAGCAGAAGGGGATAGCTTCCCATTCCTGCCATGCTTTGAGTGAATAACTCGGTATGGTCTGCTTTTCAAAATAGGGTATCATGGTCACCCATTGCACTGTCTCTGGTGATGATGTTCCTCCAGAGTCTCCATCGCATTCTCTACCCCCTTCTTCGAGTGGAGTATGGAAGTCCTTGCCACTTTCTAATTCCAAGCCGCTGGGGTGGTTGACCATGGAGGAACCCTCCTGAATGGGTTCTACTAACAAGTTGGCTATAACCATTTAGTCAAGAGTAGGGTGGTTGTGTTCTGCTGGTGTAGATACGATGTGGCTTCCACAGGAGTTGATCCATCTCCTTGCTGGTGGAGCTGGCCTCCTGATACTATTTACACTATCCCAGGAGTTGATACGTCCCTAGGAATTGGAGAGGACATTTTGGATGTAGTTGACTTGCCAAATACAGTCTGATGCTCCCTAGCCACTCTACAGCATGCAATTTCTGCTCATGTGTTTTACAAATTATTATACACAAGGGTGAAGAGTATACCCAACTCAGAAGTGGTGCAGTTCCCCTCCTCTGATCACTGGATCTCTTTCTCTCATGGTAAGGGATATCTTTTGAATGCATTCGGGGGTGTTTCTGTTATTCCCTCACACTGGTCCCTCTCCTTCTCAATGTGGGATTCTAGCTAATCTTGTGATTGGAGGTAGGTACCACTTTGGAAGTTATAATTTTCCTATACTGAAAATGTATTTTTGATAATCACTTACCTCCTCTCACCCTTCCTCCTTACTTGTCTGGTACTCACACTTTCTGCCAGTTCTCAAAGTGAAGGTTCAGTAGAGGAGTATAGAGGGTGTCACATGAGCATACTATGCTACTGTTGGTTAATAGATGATGCATAATGATTTGCTTGAGAAACACATTGGTCTATACTAATTCCAACAAGGGGGGAGTGCAAGGCTTGTGGCATGCATAAGAAAATGTTTGGATATAGAAGGCAGTACTGAATGAGAATAGTTAATCTTGTGAGCGGAGGTAAGTACCTATCAAAAATACATTTTCAGTATAGTGAAATTATAACTTTAAATCCTTTTGTAAAGCAACAGCAGCCACAACACCCAGGATCTTAATATCATCAGGAAATATGTGTACTTTATTGACTATTCTTTTCCTTTATCAATTTCACTGATGTAAATCAGAAAGATGAGGTACTTCACATGTGAAGTTAATTCAGTTTGACTGAACTCAATTTACAACAACTCTCCGCTTTTCTCCATCTAGCCATTTTTCAATCCAATTAGCCATCTTATCCCCATACCTATAAAATTCGTTTTAAAAAAAAATCTCTTATGTGGCACCTTGCCAAATGTTTTCTCAAAATCCAGGTATATCAAATTCACATACTTACACTCATCTTCATAAGCATTAACCTCTTCAAAGAATATCAAAAAATTATTAAAGCAAGATTTTTCCCTGGTGAAAATATGCTGACCATTCAACAAAATTTTAAGCTTTGTTAAATGACTTAGAACTATAAAATGAAACGTATTGCCCACCGTATGGGTAAAACTAATTTTAATTTTCAGATCAAAACAAAATTACTTTTGTATTTCTTTGTACTGTTATTATGTAGACATTTATTATCTACCTTTACTAAACTACAAAAATTGAGAAATCATTTTTTTCTTTAAACATTTACTACTTGACATTTTCTGACCTTTTATACAGATTCACTTTGCATACATGTGTAATATGTGAACATATTATGTGTTTTCTATCTTCTGTAGCACTGTAGAAACTCCAAAAATTTTTGATTACCTAGTTTCTGCACTGTTATGGTGGCAACACAGTTCCAGAAAGCTGTTAAGATTATCTTGTTCTAGTTAATTTTGTTTCCTGTAGTAGTAGTTCTAGTTACTCTGTAGTAGTTGTTCTATTTACATTGTTTTTCTGTTCTCTGTAGTAGTGTTCTAGTTACTTTGTTTTTCTGTTCTCTGTAGTAGTTGTTTTAGTTACTTTGTTCCTTGTAAGTAGTTGTTCTAGTTACATTGTTTCTTTGTTCTCTGTAGTAGCATTCTAGTTACTTTGCTTTTCTGTTCTCTGTAGTAGTGTTCTAGTTACTTTTATTTTTATTCTCTGTAGTAGTTGTTTTAATTACTTTGTTCCTTGTAAGTAGTTGTTCTAGTTACATTGTTTCTTTGTTCTTTGTAGTAGTTGTTTTAGTTACTTTGTTCCTTGTAAGTAGTTGTTCTAGTTACATTGTTTCTTTGTTCTTTGTAGTAGTTGTTTTAGTTACTTTGTTCCTTGTAAGTAGTTGTTCTAGTTACTTTGCTTTTCTGTTCTCTGTAGTAGTGTTCTAGTTACTTTTATTTTTTATTCTCTGTAGTAGTTGTTTTAATTACTTTGTTCCTTGTAAGTAGTTGTTCTAGTTACATTGTTTCTTTGTTCTCTGTAGTAGTTGCTTTAGTTACTTTGTTCCTTGTAAGTAGTTGTTCTAGTTACATTGTTTCTTTGTTCTCTGTAGTAGTGTTCTAGTTACTTTGTTTTTTCTGTTCTCTGTAGTAGTGTTCTAGTTACTTTTATTTTTTATTCTCTGTAGTAATTGTTTTAATTACTTTGTTCCTTGTAAGTAGTTGTTCTAGTTACATTGTTTCTTTGTTCTTTTTAGTAGTTGTTCTAGTTACTTTGTTTCTTTGTTCTCTATGCACACAGATCCTTTTAACTACCTGATGAATATCAGTATGCCACAATCTACAAGAGTAACTACATTTTAAACTGGAATTAACCTTTAGGTCATGAGCACTCAAGAATCATGGATTCTTTTTCATCAAAATACACATCTTTAGACAAGACCTCAGCCTAGAGATTAGACTTCCATTATTTTTATAGAATGTAGTCATAGTAAGTTCTCAGTTTTCACACTAACGCCAGAACACAGCTAAGAGTCAGAATCAGTTTGGAATTTCATATAAGTAACAAGTTATAATAAGCTCATGTCTGAAGCATAGTCACTTGAAGGATCAAAGCAAGAGCAGCCTATAAAAGTCCTATAGTAAAATCTTATTTAGTAACTTAGTTACTTGAGTTTTAATTTCACAGAATAATATTGGGAATATCCTGAATATTCAAATAAGTCCCAGTACTAGTACCACCTTAAAAAATAAGTTCCGGTACTCAGTATTGGTGAATTTCACCCCTGTGTATATCATACATCTCTATAAACATTCATTTACACAGTTTTTCTCTCACATTAATATGATAATTCCAAGAAAACATCTAAAGGAACAAATAATAACCCACCTTGAATATATCCCTTGATATTCACATGTCTATCCAATCAAAATTATTCACTAACCATGCATATCTCATTATGATAAACCATTTAACAAACATGTAAAAAACAATTCTGTTAAAAAATAAGCTAGCATCTAAGCTTCCAGGACTTGCATCCATTATGTTTAATAATTATGTTGGCATTTTCAACTTTTTTACTTCATATACTCAGACAGACCACCTAAAGCTAGAAAACTCTATGCCAAATTTGATTATCTAAATCAAGTCTTTATTAATCATTCTTTGCTTTAGAGAAAACAACTGAAATTTATTTTTCTTTAATTTATTGTTATAAATGTAATCTTGTGGACTTTTTTGTTAAGAGGAAATAATGATAAAACTTTACATGTAGCAAAAGAAGAGTAGGGAACAATTCAACACAGGTAATCAGAGCTTATTGAAATTGCAGAGGGAACTTTTAATGATGTGGCAGGAGAGTTAAGAGTACTGGCTCTTGTAGCTAAGTTGAGGCAAATTGTTTTTCACCTGTTCAGATTTAATACTCTGAGTTAGAAAAAAACTACCCAGAATTCACTGTAATGTTACACTATGAACTGAAACTTTTACACATTTGTTTTTTTCTTTTTAAGTGTTTTTTAGTGATTTATTAATTTCTGAATTATTATCCAAAAAATGTTCTTGAGAATTGGTAAGACTTAAGTAGCTTACATGATGATGTAGAGTGTGTAATCACAGTTTTTGTTTTTTGTATGTATATAGGTGTGAAAGATTATATATTTATATTAGTGTAAAAGGCTATAAATTCATATAGGTGTGAAAGATTATATATTTATATAAGTGTAAAAGGCTATAAATGCATGTAGGTGTGAAGTATTATATATGTATATAGGTGTGAGAGGTTATGTATATATATATAGGTGTGAAAGGTTATATATGTATGTGTAAGTTGTGAAAGGTTATTAAGTATAAAGTTGTGAAGGACTATATGTATGTAGGTGTGAAATATCGTATATGTATGCAAGTGCATGTGAAAAGTTAATATATATATATATATATATATATACATATAGGTGTGAAAGATAATATATAGTTGAGTTTGTGTTGTATTTTGTTCGACATAAAATGGACCAACTTGCCTTTTGTCCTCATTTATTTATATACATAACTGTAATGAAGAATTATATATGTTTATAGGTCTGAAGGTTGATATATGTATAGGTGTGAAAAATTACAAATGTATATAATTTGTTTGTTTATCTGTTTGTAGTTAAGCACAAAGCTACACAATGAGCTATCTGTGATATGTTCAATGGGCATCGAAACCTAGTTTCTATATATAGTTGTGAAAGGTTGTATACAGTTGAGTTTGTGTTTGTATTTTGTTTGATATAAAACACACAAATAAGCTTTTACTAAATCTTTCCGACTTCTGGCTGTCAGGAACAATAATAAATGTTTGTTCACAAATATAAAAATTAAGCTACAGCATATGCAATGTGATATTTGTTTAAATAATTAAAACAAATATATTGTTTTTTAACTTTTGAAACTTTCATGCTTTTTCTTTCTTTGAAGGCAAATTTAAGACAATCATTGGCCATTAAAAAAATATGTCTAAGAAAGTAAAGTACAAAGAATAAACCACAAGGTACTTATGGATCTAAAAACTAGGAAAAGGAAATTGTTGCTTCTCCTTAATTTTTGAGTAAAGAGGTGAGGAAAAGTGTTAATATATTATATATATATATAATTTCAATAACATGAAAACTTGAAAAGTCTGATATGATATCGTAGCATCTATGTAATTATCCTTACTTGTGTGTGTATGCATTTATGGATTCACCATCTCTTATAGTGATCCTCCCCCCAAATATTATACATGCTGGCAGTGTTGGATGACCCTCAACACACAAGTGATTGAGGTTCAAGCACATGGTTATGGGTAGATGAAAAGGGAGGAGTTTTGTCCTTGTTATTTTCTCTCCTTTTGCTGGCTTTTATTCGTTGTTTGTTGTTGTGAATAAAAGAGTCTGTTTAGCTTGTGGTATTGGGTGTGCATACAAAAAGTAGTCAATGAAGCTAAATATTAGATTGTGTTAATTGTGTGTGATTCTAGTGTGAAAGTAACTCATGTGAAGTTGCTAGAAACCATATATGAAAATATGGGACTATTGTTCCTATGTCGTTTAAGTAACAAATATGTATTGAGGTGTTTAACTTCTGGTGAAAAGAATCATATTTATACATATATATGGATTAGAATGTTTAATATATCTAGGTTTATTATTTTTGTTCATTATAATTTTATTACAGAAATTATTTTACAGCATTAACTTAGAATGCATATGTAGGATTAAAATAAATTTCCTAAGCTGACCAAACCTAATGAGATATTATTGGATTTATGGCTGAAAATATTATAAATAAAAAGGGTACCCAACTGATGAAACAATGCATTCTAATCTTTATAAGTATGGTATTCTCAAACTGCCTGATTTTCCACAGAGTAGCCTGAAGGAACTGCAAGAACAGGAGGATTTGTAAGCTACCATATTGCAGAGTCATACATATGACTGGATCTTTATCAAAACAAAGAGATTGTAAACATAATTGGTAAGGTTATTGGCTTCTGCTCTCTCCTTGGTTGGTTTGTTGCTGGGATCTTTTGGAAAGAGACGTCTTGCTTGAGGGAATCCAACTTCCTTCTTCAGCCCTTAGAGATTTCAGAGAAGCTCCTTTTCTTAGAAATTAAACTTTTGCAGGTATTCCAGATTCCATGGAATCTAGGGTGGATGTGGCCCGTCTTCACTCTTCTCTTTTATCCCTGGCTTCTGGCCTTTCCCGGTCTTCTACTGGACAGTTTCCTGCATCTCCAATTAGGGTTTCACACCTTCTGCATCAGCTCCACATTCTATCCAAAAACAAGGGAGATTCTGCCCTTATCTGTTGGTATCCTTCACTTGTGTGGAGCACAGACTATGACATATTGGTGAGTACCCTATGGGTCTGGTCCTGTGGAGACTCAACTCAGATGGTTTGTGTCAGTATGGGAGACCTTCACCACAGATCAATGGGTCATTCAAGTTCTTACAAGTTTATTAGTCCTTTATTCACATCTCCTCCTTCATTGTCTCTCATACCAATTGTCTTTCCACAGCTTAAGGATAATCTTACATCCAGTCATAGAGTACAAGCCATCCAGGATCTTCTGCACAAAGAAGCCATAGAGCACACGACTCCTCTCTTAAGGGTTTTTATTCCCATCTGTTTGTAGTACCAAAGAAGATGGACGATTGGCAACCCATCATCGACCTTTCTCATCCCAATCATTTCCTCCATCCTCCTTGGTTTATGATGGAGTCTTTTTTTTTCCTGTGGTGGCTGATTTTATCTGGTTTGTGGATGACAAAGTTCTATGTCACCAATATCTCTTTTCATATTTTCAATTTTGTGCATGAGAGACAGATTTTTCAGTTTTGCACTGTACCATTAAGCCTCATATCTGCCCCACACATCTTTTGCTGAATAGTCAGATCCTTTTCACATCATTTTCACTCATTGAGTATTCACACTCACCATTATGTGAAAAACTGGCTCCTTCTTGCCACTTAGGAGAACTTCATACTTGAGCTTTTTTATGCAAATCTATGAAAGCTTGATTTCTTATCAAAATGGAGAAGTCTATTCTTACTCCCATACAGTACCTCGTCCCTTTAAGGGTGTTTTTCAGTTCCCATCTCAGTTGAGCTCAACCTTCTCCTCTGTGTCCTCAGGCCATGGAATGGGCCATTCTTCTAAGACAGTTATCTACTTCTCCACCAGCATATGCAGTTCTATCTCTTTTGGAGATGTGGACATCCTTAGAATCACTCATTCCCATAGGTCGGGCTCATATGAGTTCCCTTTGATGGACACTCCTTGTTCAAGGGAACTTCTCCTCAGATTCTTGGCTTAGTGGTTAGCCAGAGACCAGACCATGGTGGGGGTGCTGCTTACTCCACCTCATCTGCATTTATATCCATTCCTGAGCTCATCTTTAGAGGGCTGTCGTTTTTATTTTGACTCCTGGGAGATTTCTGGCCACTGGTCAATCATGCGTCTTCCCTCCATATCACCTTTATTGAGCCTTTGTCCCATTTTCTTCCTCTTGTATGAGTACTGATGGTTATGGTACATTCAAACATCTCCACTGTGGTCACTTATATCCCAGAGCTAGGGGATAGCAATTCAGGTCTCTGTGTTTTCAGATTCTGGATCTCATTTTAAGGCCCACAGTCATTACATTGTGGTCTTAGCTTGCTATTTTCCTGGCTTCCTGAATCTGGTTGTGGGTCGATTATCTGCAGATGTCACCACTCTCTGTCTTCATGCATGGCTTTTGTCAGGTCCATTGTTTCAGCCCAGGGACTGACTCCACATGTTGAATCTTTCCTTTCCCGACCCATTAGACCTTCCATGTCTATTTACCAAAGATGATAGTATACTTTTCAAATAAGGTCTCTTCTCCATGGTTTCTTTCCTTCCCACCATTCCATTCCTCATCTTTCCCTGTTCTTCACCCGGTTGCTTGACAAAGGCTTGTCCACTTCGACCATGTCTAGCTCTTGGGTAACCTTGTTGACCACCTTCCATTTCTCTAGATTTCATCTGTTTTTTTCTTCCCTTGTTCTTTCCCTCCTGGCCCGACAATCTGAAGGTCATGGGTTTGAATCTCCATCCCACCAAACATGCTTGCCCTATCAGCCGTGATGGTCAATCCCACTATTCGTTGATAAAAGAATAGCCCAAGGGTTGGCAGTGGGTGGTGATGACTAGCTGCCTTCCCTCTAGTCTTACACTGCTAAATTATGGACGGCCAGTGCAGATAGCTCTCGTGTAGCTTTGCATGAAATTCAAAAAATAAACAAACACACTTTCTCTCCTTTTCCATTCTTTTGAGTTGCCAATTGGGATCTCATTGTGGTCCTTTATGACCTTTCTCATCCTCCATTTATACCTGGGTCTTCATGTTCTATCTATCTTCTCTTCCTCAAGACCTCTTTCCTTCTTCTCCTTGGTTGCAGTCATTGTCGTTCAGGTATTGATGCCATTAATGTTACATGCAGCCTTTATCATTCCTCCCATGTCATCCTCTATCCCAACTGATCCTTCCTCCCTGAAACCTAGGCTGCCACTGCAAGTGGTTTGGCTTTCACACCCATTTCCTTACCTTCCATTTCCCACCTGTACACCCATTCCGATCCTGATCTGCTTCTTTGTCTGGTTCACTCCAGACTCATATGTGACTCATACTGTCTCCTTTTGGAGTTAATGTTCCCAACTTTTTATTCCTTGGAACCCTTCCATTTCCCATGATATGTCCCCTGTCATGCTTATTGGTTGGATTGGTGAACTAATTAGGCTGGTATATTTAGACTTATCTATGAGAGGTCACCATCTCCACAATGTTTCTGCTCATCAGATTTGCCATGTCACATCACTATGTCCTTGGCTGTACAACTTCATCCTTTGGAAGAGATTGTTCAGGCCAATACCTTTGTCACTTATCATCTGCATGAATGGCTGTGTCTTTTTCTAGTGGATATCGTCTCCCTTCCATGGTGATTCTAAACACATCTGTTCACCTTTGCCCGGGGTAAGCCTTATCATTTTATTTCATTTATGTTTTTATTTCAGAAACCCTATTTTTAACCACTGATAATGGGATCCCACTCTGTGGTGGTTGTTACCTGCTCAGGTATGCTTTACATCAGACCTGCACCATAATGCTTACTTTAGAGATGGGGTGTTTTGCAAGACTACTGGTGGCTTTCCCAGTGGTATATATATATTTCTAGATATAAATAAGTTTAACTCAATGGTGGATAACCATTCATGGACTTCACGAGTAAAGCAGACAGGGATTTCTGCCCATCCCTGCTGACCCTTTGATTGAATAAATTGGGGTCGGTCTGCTTTTCTTTTCTTCCAGTGGAGCACAGATTGGGGGCTTTGTCTGCCTCATAATACCAGCTATAGGATGAATGCACACTGTTCTTATGGTTGAGCTTATGTTCCATGTCCTCCTCGTAATTCCAGATGCAGGATGTTTCTTCCCTGCATTTACAGTTGAGTGAGTTATGATTTCTGCTTGTAATACCAGGTAAAGATATTACTCCATTCTTATGTTTCGGTTGAGCCAATGCCATTACCACATAATGCTGGGTTCAGTTTGTTGTACTTTTAGCTCCTACAGTTGTTTTGAAAGTTTATCTAGTTTCTACCGAAAGCTTATTCTTCTGCATAATTCCAATTGCTTGACATAGAACCTGTTTACTTACAGTTGGAGTTGCTGAGTATATATAACACGGTCTGTGCCATAGCCATTGTGTTTATGCTACATTATGTTACAAAAACATGTTATGGAACCTTGTCTATCTGGTTGAGGCTGTATATGTACATAGTTAATTTTGTTTTTATTTTACTGTATATTGCACCTCTTAGAAAGAATAGCATTTGTGCACATCCTTCTAATGCTGAGAACAAGTTATGAAACCTCCTCTGTCTGGTTGAGGTTGTGTATGTAAATGTCAGGTTCATTTCCTACATCAAGGGCAAAGATCATACCAACTCCAGAAGTAGTGTGGTACCCCACTTGTGTGCTTTGTTCATCTTGTAGCACATTTGTTCATTCTAGGTGGTCACTGTGTGCTTGGTTGCTATATTGTGTGCCTAAACTGGCCCCTCCACCTTTGTAATGTAGAGTTCTAGCTTTGTGTGACAGGAAGTAAGACTGTATCAGAAGTTAACATTTTTCTTACACTGAAAATGTATTTCTAATGGGTACTTACCTCCTTTCACACACTTCCCATCCTTACTCCCCATGGCTAGTGTTCTTATTTTAGAACTTGCTAATTCCCGAAAGTGAGGTTGAGCAAGAATAGTAAAGGAACTAGCTACACCAACATAGGTGCTGCAATACTATTGGTGGATAATAGTCACATAATATATACATGTTCAGAAATTGCACAAAATTGATGGGGTATAAAGACTGGTGCACTGATCGTGAAAATTCTTTTAGCAATGCTTAGAGGTCAGAAAAGGTTCGAGAAAGCTTTGTGTAAGCAGAAGTAAGTATCTATCGGAAACACATTTTCAGTGTACAAAAAATGTTAACTTTATGTTGAAAGTGTACTTAAGAGGATATAGCCATGACATTGATAACATGAAAAAATATTGCATTTATTGCTAACACTGAATTATGTTGATTATAAGGATACACTAATTTTCTCTCACACTTGAAAGTAGACACAACACAGATCTCATAACCCTTTAACAAAGAAATGTATTAAAGAAAAAACTTTAGCAAAGATGCAAGTACACACACAAACAGAAAACTTTTATTCAGGTAATAGTTACTTAATAAATACTTTTTAATAAAGATCATGATTACAGTTAAAACACTACAAAACGAAATGAAAATAATACATAATACACACCATTAAGATCATTTAATAATGATGAACAATACAATAAACAAATAAATTCAATGGTGCATATTAAAATAATATTTTAGAAAAAAAAGACACCACTGTATTAAACAAAAATTCTTTAAAACATATCAAACACTTACATTAAGTGCTTTTAATAAAATGAACGAGAAACACTAACTAAACCCTTTTACAACCAAAGAAAATATAACATATTTAAATTCACCAAACAGGACAAGCCCTTAGAAACAATATATATATGTACACTTTAGATCAAAATATATATAAATATAACCGAATACATCTAAAATATGTACAATATTTGTACAATACATAATGTAATACACTGTTATGACAGCGGAAGTCACATGATGCTGCTGGCATGATGAGTTTCTCGGAAGTTTGAGAATTTTTGAGATGTCTCTTCATTAGTATATAAGCCTGACAGAGAAAAGTTAGGGTATGAATGAAGGATAAAGTGAACAGTACCTACGGTGAGTTTCGAGAAATTTACAATTCTGTTTCAAGCTAGTGTGTGTTTTGCACTCATAGAGAGCAAAGTTATCGAGATCGTGAATCGCTGTGATTTATAGCATGTATTATAAAAGTTGTTAAGTTTAAAGTGACGAGAATCATACTGACTGTGGAATTACTGTGTACTAAAAGTTTGTATCGAGAAAGAATAAACCGGTTTAATCAAGAAATGACTTGTATCGCTGAAGTTCCTCGGAAAGAATTTCTACCAGAAATTAGCAAACGAGCAGATACACAACAACACCTTTCCAAGTGGTTACAAAATCTCCATTAGCAAAATAAAACTCCCTGATGGTAGAAAACAAAAGGCATGTCCTTCAACATATATATATAACTGGTATTCATTCTAGAAGCAAAAATATGTGATAATATAGAGCCTTTAAACACTGATGAAATGTGATAAGACAACACGAAAGGCTTACTTATCAATGTAGATATACAGTATTCATTCTAAATGTGAAGATACGTGATAAAAAAAGAGCCTTTAAATACTGTATAAATGTGATAAACAACACAAAAAGCATGCTCATCAATGTAGATAAACAGTATTCATTTTAAATGTGAAAACACATGATAAAAAAAAGTCTTTGAACACTGATGAAATGTTATAAAACAACACAAAAGGCATGCTCATCAATGTAGGTAATCAGTATTCATTGTAAATGTGAAAATGCATGCTAAAAAGAGATCCTTTAAACACTGCTGAAATGTGATAAAACAAAACAAAAGGTACGTTCTTCAATATATATAACAGGTAGTCTTTATAAATGTGAAACATATGTGATAATAGAGCCTTTAACCCTTTCTCCACATAATTAGATTTCATGGTCAGTCCCTAATCAAGGTCATTTCTCCATCAAAACATCATAAATTAGCAGTATATTTCACTGTATTATGATATATCAGACATACTTATATTGTATATCTTGATGTTATGGCATCAATAACTTACCTAAATTATGGTAAAAACACAGAGAAAATACGACAATCAACTGATATCTATGTGCATGGGTGGTGTGGGTGCCTTGTGTCATCTGCTGGATGGGGCCTCAATTGAGGGATTGTTTATGCTTGTGTTTCCTGATTACACTGCCAAATGTCAGCACACCCAGTGTCTGGCAGTTGATTCAAGCTCATAGAGTGTTGTTGATTTCTACTGTAGAGGGGAAAATGTATCGACAGCTGTGGAGAAAAGTCGATCTCTGCTGTCAATGATAATTAATTTTCCATTGACTATAGTCGATTTCTGTGGTGAAAGGGTTAAACATTGATGAAATATGATAAAACAACACAAAAGGTATGCTCTTCTATGTAGATAACCAATATTTATTCTAAATGAGAAGATACATGATAAAAAGAGAGCCCTTAAACACTGATGAAATGTGATAAAACAACATAAAAGGCATGCTTCTCAATGTAGATAAGCAGTAGTCATTTTAAATGTGAAGATACATGATAAAAACTTTAACACTGGTGAAATATGATTGATAAAATAAACAAATAACAAAAAATTGAAAGATACATATAAAGACACTATATGTGCAGCAAAAGCATTCTAACATTAATCTAGTTTTACATTAGACATAAAAATGACCTTTTAACATAGCTCAATTTAAGCTCAAAATACATTAAAAAGGATGATTAATAAGTTATCAAGAAGAAGAATAAAGTTTATCTGTTAAAAACACCCATGCATGAAACAGAGTACTGTTCTCTCTTTTTATTTTGGATGAAATTCAAAAATCAAAAATACAGCACACAGTATATGGAACCCACATAGTAGTACTCTGCATTGAGCAGGCACTGACTTTTTTGATGTTGAAGATTTGATGACATAGTAATGGTTTTGGATGGAACCATCTGTTTTTTAGATTTCAGGGTAAAACTGTCCACAATGTTAAATGAAATCAGCATATTACAGGATTCTGCCAGCAGAATACTTTCTGCTAGAGGTGCTCAAAGTCAGCTG
Source organism: Limulus polyphemus (assembly GCF_000517525.1). Taxonomy (NCBI): domain Eukaryota; kingdom Metazoa; phylum Arthropoda; class Merostomata; order Xiphosura; family Limulidae; genus Limulus; species Limulus polyphemus. Next base: position 67,003 of record NW_013668706.1, read on the forward strand.
CATTCAAGCCACAATGCTCTTAAAGTTTTTGGTACTTCAGGGTACATATGATTGTGTAATTAACTATAGAATATGAATCTCTAGTGCACATGAACTTCTTAGCCCACAGATCTCATTGGTTCTTCACTTAATCAGCATCTAATTAGTTGTGTTGTCCTCTTTTGCCTTCAACCAGATCCATTCCTTCTACTACCATTTGGTAATACATAAACATTGCTCAATTCCAGTACGAAAGGAATGGAGTCAAGATTGTAAAACTGGATCCTATACACATGATTTGACTTGGTTTGGGTGACACCAGTCCTTACTTTTGTTCACATTGTATTTTTCCTCAGGAACTTTTTCTTAGTTACAAGTTTAGTACCAGCTTTTGTGTAATTCTCTAAGTTTCACCACATAAGTGTTATTTTCTGCCTCTCCTAGTACACTTAAAACCAACATTTTCATGCATCTTGTCCTGCACGTGTACTCAGAGAACATTAAGAATATAATTAAAAACTGTGTGCTTTACTACATATCTGCTAGATTGAAAATTTTCTGATACAACTAAATAAATACTACATACACCAAGTTCATAGTTGTTATGATTTCTGTGCTACTGTATGTAATTTTCATATACTACTGATAATTTATCAACTCATAAACATTTCAGTTTAGTCCAGTCAAAATAGTTTTCACTATTCATACTGAAAAACACGTAAAAGTATGTTTTTTCTCAGATGTGCATTGAGTCACTTTCTCTATTACTTCCATGATAATTCACTACCTGCTAAATATTTTACTTAAAAAATAAAACATTAATGAAAATATAATGTGTGCTGTATTTTCCAAAACATTTTTCAAGGCCTTTCTTCACAGTTAACTTTATGCCACTAATTCTCAACATTCAGATCAAATCCTTCATTTCCATTTGCTTATTGCTTAATAGTTGTAATCTCCAATTAGTGTAATAGCGTATAAGTCACTGTGATTAGTCTAGATTTCCTATACAACCTGCAGCTAGTAATATCAGACGTGTTGGTATCCACATATTGAGGATCTAGTGACCAATCTGTCAGATAAATATTGTCTGGACAGGAAAGATGATCCCCAACAAGGTAAAAAGCACCTGGTACATGACATGCAAGGAGATGAATACTGTACATGTGGGCCCAAAAAAGGATATCCAATGTTTAACCACAAAGGGAATGAGAATGGGTGCCTTCCTGGTGATTAATGTAAGAGCAACAAACTTGAATAAACGAGCCCCCCCCCCGGACCAGGAACCCACAGGGTAATCACCAATAATGTTGGTGGCATGACATTCCACATCGAATAAATTGACGAGAGGGAGGAACAGGTAAAAAATGGGAAGGATTTGGATGGGAAACATAAATAGGGGATGTTTGAGGCTCAGAGCGAGACAAACGATCAACCAACGAGGAAAGAGTCAATTGTTGTCTCACTGATTCAACTCTGGATTCCAAAATTGCTGGAAGAAAGAGCTGAAGTCAACAAATGTGCCAATATGAATCTAATTAGGGCAAGTGTATCCTCTGAAAAACCCTCAGGATCTCGGTGGATCACCTTGGAGAGGAGGTGGATGGTGGAGAAGTAACATAGGACAGACTTGAGGGTAAGGCAAAGATGAGAAAATTGGGCATGGGATAAATGAATAGAACAATCAGGATCTGCTCCCCCCCCCCACCCCGAAGTGCGTAAAACTGGTTCTAGGTGCTGAGAATCAAGAAACTGAAAAATCAGCCTGATGGTAGGCTAAAGCAAACTAATCTGAAGCCCGCTCATGTCACTGAGATATAAAATCCTCAGCATGAACACCAATGTCAGGGGAAGGAGAAAACACAAAATACTGAGAGGTAGGAGTATCATGTAACAAGGAAAATAGAGGATTATAGGAAAGAGATAAAGCAGAACATATCTGTGAAATCATGTAAAAATAAAAAAAATCCGTATTAGGCCTAGTTGATCCCACAGTATGAACATGGGAAGACACAGCAAATTCAGGTGGAAGAAAAAGCTGTTAAATGCTTTGTTGTCTCAAATAGGTTCAGCTTGTTCAGGAGGAAAACAGGCAATATCTGGAGAAGAAGGTTGGTTCAAATAGCAATCAATCTCGGGTCAAATAATTGCCGATAATTTCATAGTCGAGGTCTACCCACCTGAAACCTGGTAAATGTGATGGTAGAAGGTATAACCTCTGAAGTGGTAATTAGAACTTCAGAATTTATAATTCAAAATGAATAACAAACACAACTGTGTTGGTAAAAAGAAATAAACGATATCGTTACGACAGCGGAAGTCACGCGACGCTGGGAGCATGCGCATTGGCGTTTCTAGAAGGATCGTGACTTTTCGGGCAACCTCACGAATGTCCCAGCGTTTACTAGACGCCCTCTTTTTTTCAGTATATAAGCCAGAGATAGATTGAAGAGAGATAATTGAGTCAAGCGAACAGTAGGCACTGTAAGTAAAGTGTGTGAATTATACTGTGTGTTTATAAAAGTAGTTATGTTAAAGTGACTGTGGAAATT
>NW_013668706.1:70143-70874 GCF_000517525.1 Limulus polyphemus
AATTAAGAAAGGACTTGTATCGCTGAAGTTTCTCGGAAAGAATTTGTACGGGAAATTAACAAACAAGCAGATACGTAACAACATTAAAAAGTTTGTAATTAATGACTAAGTTCCGTAATTGGTTGGAAATATAAAATAATTCCACTTCAGAATATGTGACAAATTAGTACTAGTGGATAATAAATAGTAAACTCGATAAGAGTAAATCTATACAAAGATTAAAAAAAAAAGAACTTGAAGAAAGCTCAAACTAAATGTCCAAACATGACCACTGCTAAACGAGAAGAGATAGTTAAGTAGAATAGCTAAAGGGAGTCACGTGGGCGTGTGGCACTTCTATTGGTTGAGGTTTGTCACATGATAGTTTGCATATGAGAATCAGTTAAACCATGTGAATCGAGGCGTGTGTGGGAATGAAAGGCTTGTGGCATGCAAATGTTTTTTTTAAATAGAGAGCAGCACTGAACGAGAATAGCTATGTATTTGAGTGGAAATAAGGTACCATCTTGGAAAGTGTGTTTGTGGTGAGTGTGTAGAACTCATAGGAACAGTGATCAACTTTTATTCAGTTCTCTTATCAGCTCATTGTGTCCCCCTGTAAGATAAACTATCACTATAATTGAAATGCAACTTACACCTAAATCTAGCTTTGAAACTTAAAATCCAAAATATATCCGCTGTCGTAACAATATTGTTACGTCTCCGTTTGTTAATCAACTTTCCGTAACTTT
>NW_013668706.1:71376-73544 GCF_000517525.1 Limulus polyphemus
TTCACACGCATTACATTCCCCTCTTTTATATACCAGCCTACCCTATATCTAGTAAGAACTAGAACATTCGCCAAAGTACATGGCAGTTCTAGAAACGTTGCGTCACAGTAGTCATGTGACTCGATGACGCAACAATATGAATTACTGGCGATTTCGTAATATTTAAAATCTATTTATTGAAATAGAATGTCATAAAAGTATAACAAAATTGAAACCAAACTATAATATACAAAATATTGAATATAAAATCAATAAAGATAATAAAAATATAGTTGTTTGTAAAGCAAATAAAGGGAGACAAACCGAAATACTTAACAAAGTAATTATGAATGAAGACACGTTGAAAGAAAGTACTTACGAAAAACTTAAGATTAACCCAATAAACAAATACCATGAAAAACTAGTGTTAAAAATAGTCTAATTTTAACTCATGAAGAGAAAAAATGTTTTGTACCAAGTCGATTCATTGTACCAAGGTTTTATGTTGTACCAAAATACATAAAAACAATAACAGTTTTAGACCCATAGTATCCAGTATAGGTTCGTCATGAAATAGCAAAGTTTATAACACGAATGTATTCTTTTCTGAGAGATAAGAACAAATCTACAGTCAATAATTCTATATAATTTGTAGAGAAGATCAAAAACATAAAATTAGTAAAGGAAGATTTACTAGTATCATTTGATGTAATACCGTTGTTTACTAAAACATCATTAGTAGACGCGATTAGATGCTTTGAGAATAAATTAATAGAAAACAGAATTTCAGCAGTTGAGATTACGGACATATTGAAATTAACAAGAGTGTGTAGAGAAAATACATTTTTCCAAGTTAACCAACATTGCTATAAACAAAAAGATGGCTTATCAATGGGATCCTTGTTATGTGATCTTTACGTGGATAGTTTTGAAAATGAAGCTTTACATAATGCTAAATCTAAACCAGAAGTTTGGATAGATATGTAGATGACACTTTCTTAGTGTGGCAACATAGCATCAGTAAACTATAAGAATTTTCTAGTTATTTAAATGGTAACAAACCATCAATTCAATTCACGTATGAAATTGAAGAAAACAAAGCATTAACTTTTAGACGTACTAGTTAGAAAAGAAACAGTAGGTAACTTAAAAAAACAGATTATAGAAAACCATTTACTGTTGTTATGTCGCCACACAAAAAATCATGTCATATAAAACACAAAAATTTCTGCATTTTATACATATGAATATAGAGCTTTAAAAATATGTTCAAGACAGGAGTATTTAAATAACGAATTGTTATTAATTAAGTATGTAGCTATTTATAGAGGATTTGAACCAAATATGGTAGACAAAGCATTTAAGAAGTTTAACAAAGGTGTAAACACAGTTAAAATTACCACACTAAGATCTATTTATGAAAATAACAAAAAAGAAAATTTACCTTACGTTCCAGGTTTAACAAGTCAATTATATAAAGTATTTAAAAAGCTTCAGAATTGTTATCCTATCTTCATACCAATGAATAAGATAAAAGACATAATAGGGAATACTAAAAATAAAATAGAATTAACATATAAAACAGGTATTTACAAGATAGAATGTAAATGTGGTATTGTTTATATTGATCAAACTAAAAGAAATTTAAAATATAGATTGCAAGAACACTAAAGTTACATAAAAAATAATAAAATAGAAATTTCAGCTATAGCCGAACGTGTAAAAATTACCTAACACAGAATATTATGGGGAAAAAACTTTAGTTTTAGTTCAGCCTCGAAGTTTTATATAATTAAATATTACTGAAACATTAGAAATAATGAAATATAAAAAAACAAGTATTAAATAGAGACGAAGGACCAACAAGTCAATACGTTGATATATGGTGAGATATATTATAAATAATAAAGCAAGTCAATATGTTGATATATGGCGAGATATATAATAATAATAATAATAAAGCAAGTGAATATGTTGATATATGGCGAGATATATTATAATAATAATAAAGTAAGTCAATACGTTGATATATGGTGAGATATATTATCAATAATAAAGCAAGTCAATACGTTGATATATGGTGAGATATATTATAATGTTGCGTCATCGAGATCACGTGACAATTCTCACGCCCTCTTGTTTCTAGAGCTATCCCGTATCTTGGCGAATGCTCTAGTATTTGCTGGATA
>NW_013668706.1:73761-78370 GCF_000517525.1 Limulus polyphemus
TCAATTAACAATAATAATAATAAAGCAAGTCAATACACTTCTACAGAAATAGGATAGCATTTTAGAAACTGTTTCAAGGAAATCTCAAAGGATGGGATCCCAGGAAGGATGAAAAAATGGAGGAGGAGGAGGGGCAATGTCATGAGGAAGTAGCAGAACAACAATGGCAAAATAGAAGAAAGAAAGTTTCATAAACTCTCCAACTTTATGACCTTCTTGGCTTAGAGCATTATGTAGTCCATCTATTCCAGTATACCTTCTGTGGAAGTACATTTGAACCATTAAATGTGGATTGACTCTATATACACAGATGCCTCCAAACTGTGGTTAATATGTTTGAAGCCATCCCGCGATAAGTGTCTTCACTTGTACGTAGGTTGGCTGTGGAAATTATACAGGTGGCTCTTCTGAAGATAGATGTTTCCTGTCACAGGGAACAAATACATTGTACTTGATGAGATTGCTCACATCCATCCTGCAGATGGAAGGAAATGAATAATAATTCTAATGTGTGACACCTACATCACAGCTGCAGTTATTTCCAACATGGTTGAACATATTTCAAGTGCATCCTTCTTAGAGTGGATATCACTCTGACTCAAAGACCCAGCTTAGGAGAGCAGTAGACTAAATAACAGGTTTCCAGGTGAATGGTATAGCTTTGATATCATCAGTTGGATAAGAAAATAATTCACTATGTCAGTAGACAAATGAGGCAAATTACTAAAAGAAATTTAAATCTTTTGGACCAATCTTAAGTTTTAATCACGATATTAAGAATGAAATGGGTCAATGTACATTCCAAAATATAGCATCAGGACTGGTTCCAACTGCAAGAACGAATCTACTCTTCCACCCTAACCTTTATTGTACGATGGATGCAAGCACGTATTTTACTCCTTTGACCAAGTGAAATAATTGCTAATGAGCTTTACAGTTGTACTGTTCTTTATAGAGGTATTGGATACATGTTGCCAAAAATTAAGCTGCTTTTGGCTCAATGTGTAATAGTAATGAATTTGTCAGGTTTTTATAGTTTAGAACACCCTTTGACAAGAAAAAGCATTTTCCTCTAGTCTATTACAATACAGTCAGTGATAAATTCACTTACGTTACCCCATGGGTTAAAACAGTTGTATCCTGAACTTTAAATAATTTTCAGAAAGCCTATTCCGCAGAACACTTTCAGAAGGGCTTCTGCTACTCTCTCCAGCTCTATCATCGGCAATACCATGGCTTCTGGAGAATGTGTTGCATAGTCAACTACTGTCAACATATACTGGGTGTTCTTGTCAGAAACAGGTACTAGTGGTCCAATCAAATCAACAGTTATTCTTCTGAATAGCTTTTCTATAAGAGGCATTGCATCCAGTGGCACCTTGGCTACCTTCCCTGCAGATTCTGGTTACATCTCTGATGACCCCCTGACAATGGAAGTTGCTGGTAATTCTGTCTGCCTTTTTCTTCTTTTCTTTTTGCTCCTAGGTGTCCTCCCACAGTCGACTCATGAGCTAGCTTCATCACTTGAGTCTGGCATTATGTTGGTTATATGATCTGTTTAACTTCCACAATATGACCGCCTTGATAGATCTGGTACAGCACTACTTTCTGGTGCTTTATTCTGTGAGTCCCTTTCCCCTTTATTTTGTGCTCAACTTTCTCCCAGACACTGTCCTAAAGTTTCTGCATTGAAGGGTCTTTCTCTGTGCTTCTTTCAGTTTCCATAATCCTACATTCAGGATGTCACCTTTAGAGACTTGCAGGGGCTTGATGTATTGCTTTCCTTGCTTTTATTGAACTAAAGTGGTGTCTACAGATGCTTCATGAGTCTTATTTCTGTCTGGTTTATACAAGCTTCTACTGCCTAGTATATTTCCAGTCACCAAATCAGAGATGGGTGCCTTCATACAAATGGGCTCAAGTCTCTCATATACTATGGAGTGTCCACTTATATTCTTGCTATGGGAAACTTTCTCACTGTTCCATCAGTCAGCATATACAGATGTACCTTGCCTGTCATCTGGTCATCAGATACTAGACTGGTTCTCACTGCTGTACTACTGCTCCCAGTGTCTTGTATGACTTTCACTTTTGTGTTCCTTACATAGACTTCACGTACTGGCATTTTCTGGTTTGTTGGAACTTCTTAAAGTTTGTTACATGCTCCAATCACTACTGGCATTGTTGACCCATTTGCTAACTTGAGCTGACCATCAGTCGTGCACTGTTTAATCATGGAAATAGCACTTCCTTCGTGTGGTGAATCTGATGGGTTATCATTATTCTGTTTCTTTTGGCAGCAGCAGCCATGGTGATAGTCATCTTTTTCTTGTTTCTTGCCAGCACTGTCTTTGTAGTTAGCTCTAGCTGCTTTATATTGAAATTTCTGCTGTTTCTAGTTGGTGACAGACTTGCACTCATTTGCAGTGTGCCTCATTTTATAACAAACAAAGCAGCTCTTCTCTCTTTTGTCTATTGAGTTCTTGTCACCTTTCGTGGTATCCTGTTTCTGGTCAGCCACCCCTTGTTTCAACTTTAACTAGTTGTTTTTGGACTTGCCAGTTATTCTCCCTCCATAGGCTTCCACATACTGTTCTGTCAGCTTGATCATCTCGTCTATGTCTTTTGGTGCTCTCTCCTTTAGGAACAGTGACATGTCAGTTGAGCTCGTGATCATGAACTGTTCACGTATAAGTAGATCTGCCAGTCCATCAAAACTATTTTCACATTTGGCTATGTCAGTCCATCTTGTGAAGTATTGCCGTAGATATGTCAGAAACAGAACAGTTTAACATAATGTTTAGGGACAAGTGACCTGTTAGTCCATCTTGGCTGCCCCATCCTCTAAACTAAACTATCAAATAAATAAATTTAAAAAAGAATAAAATAAAAATCTTAAAGCCAGTTGTTATTATTCATATAGTTATCAAGCTTTCTCTTAAACTCAATTACATTTACTGCCTCCACAACATCCAAAGGCAATCGATTGCAGAGGCTAAATACTTTGTTAGAAAAATAATACTGTCTTAGCTGAAGATGACTCCTACCTTGCCAAACTTTATACTTGTGACCTCTAGTACTACTGTTGTCGCCGTTTAGTGTGAAAAAAGATGAAGTTTCTCCAGTGCCAGGTTTAACTTCTCTGAATTTCTGGTGAAAACCTTCCTGGGTAAGTTTATAGCGTTTAAGCAACACCTCTTTTAAAATAACTTGTCATATAGTCCATGACATTTTCTGACGCCATGCCTACATACACTTGTAGGTCCTTTTCTGTGAAAAGTGGACTGAAACAGACTGTCCAGTCGTCTGTGACTTGTTATAAATTTCAACAATAAATGGACAACATACAATCCACTTGTTTTAAAATAATATGTTCAAACAAGTCAAATGTATGTAAAAAAATTCGTTACATTATTAGTTATCACAGTTTTATCCAGAACTTTAAATAATTTTCTTTTATGTCAAAAATCCACACAGTCTGGTTCAGTTATTTTAGAACACAATTCTTCTTCTCTATCTGTGTTATTAAAACACAAGCTGTGATACTTTCATTTTAGAAATTGCTCGTTATGTTATGGCTAAACTGTCAATCACGCAGTCTAACTTCACTATTACTTTCACTAACTAAACTTACTTCTATAACAGAACACATATATATATAACACGTGACAGAAAAATCTAGCAATATCTAACACTCTAGTAACAAAAATATTACACATAACGAAAAAAATTAGAAGCTTCGAGAAAGATGACGTCTACAATATTACAAAAGCCTAGTACAACAACTAAACTACACACATAACCTACGACTCGTACAGAGTTACGTAATGAAACTTTTCATAACTATTGCTTTTGAAATAATTAACTTTTAACACTTGTGATAAAAACTAAATAATCATTAAATATTAGATCACTAAATAACTCTTAAAATGAGCAGACTTGTATATCTAACAGAATTAAGACCATGCGATAGAGAATATTTAACTTGCTATGAGAGATAGATATAAAATTATGGGAGTCTCTAATGTAACTCAAGTTGATGTACTGAGAAAAGTTGGCTGATCACTAAGTTCAAAAAAGGCTGAGTTAGTATTTTATGATGGTAATTTATTATGTAATAGAAGAAGAGGCTCCAGTTGCTGTACTGCATAAAGTATACTTTGGCCATCTATTGGACAAGGATAATGATTTTGATGATGGAAACAATGCTGTTATGGATTATGAAAGACCTGCTTCACATGAAACAGATCATTTTTCAGATGAATAATGCAAACTGTAATTTACTTCTGGCCCTTTGTATGCTTATGCTGATGGAATCACATTTTACAGTTTATTTATATGAATCACAAGATAGCAAAGCAGTGCTTGATGTTTAGTGAAATCAATGGCGGTTTTAAAAAGGTGGTTGAAGATGGGTAATAATTGTGTCACACTAGCATAGGCTGTTGTTGAACTCAAACTGCATGGCATTCTCTTTAACACTATCATGGGGCCCAGCATGGCCAGGTGGTTAGGGCGCTCGACTCGCAATCTGCGGGTCGCGGGTTCAAATCCCCGTCACACCAAACATGCTCGCCTTTTCAGCCGTGGGGGCGTTATAAAATGACGG
>NW_013668706.1:78759-83649 GCF_000517525.1 Limulus polyphemus
AAATTAGGGACGGCTAGCGCAGATAGTCCTCGTGTAGCTTTACGCAAAATTCAAAAACAAACAAACACTATCATGGAATTAGTAAATCATTATTAAGAATGGTTATGAGCGATGCTAGAAAACGTAAAATAATAACACGCCATATATTTGCTTTTGACTTTTCGAATCCAATTACGTAGACAATATAAGTTAGAGCCTGTGCCTTTCTGTCATCCATTGAGATAAAGCTGGATTGGATCGTTTTGAACTTGCTGCCTGATGAAGATTAACACTGCTGTGAAGACCGCATGCTTCATTAGAGAATGTTGTTGACCACTAGGTTTCTGGAACCAGTAGGGCAAACTATTTCTCATATCAAGCCCCGTGCAATCCGCTACTCAATAGCCTATTATATTTACTTGACTTAAAGATTCAATGTTAATCTAACAGTCAAAATAGTAACAAAAATAGTGTTTCAAAATCAATGCTGTGTCATCTGAACTCTTTACAGAGTGCTATTCAACATTGTATCATGTAATTGGTGTATTTATTCATTTTAACCTACATTGCTAATTTAGCAAAATTGCGTGATAGAAGGGAGTAAATACAGATACCATATAAAGAGATTCTGAAAAAACTATAGATATGTATTTCAGAGGCATTACAGGTTATACAAATGTAATATGCAAATTGTCCGATTCACAAAAGTATTTTTATTCTTCACATGCTCATCACCTTGCACTCCAATTTGTCAGAGTGAGTCACACTAATTCACAGACATATCTTGAGTACAAATACCTATGTAACTAATATTATTTCTTGTGTACAACAGACTTGTACATTTCGCCAAGAGATTGCCACATATTGTGTATCTACACGAAATTTAAATTTGGAATTGCAGTCAAGACTTCTTCTCTAGTGTCTTTTGGATCAAATTTATCCTTCAATATTTCTTAATTGTGCATATCTTTATTGGTCGAAACCATTTCTTCCTTAAACATGACGATTGCCTCAGATTTATCCTTAACTATCTCTAAATTATGTGGTAACTTCCTTGATCGAAACCCAAGGGATACATAGGTTCAATACGCTTTAATAAAACGATTTTGGAGTTTCACCAAGTAGTTACGTTGTATGTCACCACGTCTGATAATGCTATATTTGACGACTATGAAGTCCATTGCAAAAGACTCCGTCGTGAGGCTGTCATTTCCAAAGCACACCACCCTTCCTTCTATGTTTCCACAGACCATTTTGTATACGAAGACGACAAGCTAACATTTTAAACGTCTGATCTCACAGAAATCTATAGGTTACCGTGTCCAGTGAATTGAATGTGATGACCTCGTGTGAAATATTATGAATGCCCATTTCATTCTCCAGTTCCATGATATATGCAAAGATTCGAGGAATGTGTCATGTAAGTAATTTGTACCATGTTCCCAGTCGGTGATCCTTCTTGATTATATTGCGTACTATTACCTGAAGCACGTGGATGACTTTCGCCACTTACCTTTGTGTTCGTGTATTTTCACCTATTACTAGACACTGCACTTTGCTTAACACGACTGGGGGACGACTTTTTTCAGGTCTCTTTCTAAATCATCCTGTTACATAAAGTTGATCCACATTCCTTAGTTTTCAATGTCATTAAGTACAAAGGATATTCCCTTTTTGAAACATCGAAATCACTGATTTGAGAACAACAATATGATCTTAGAGTATGTTTATTTAGCGTTGGAAAGGACTGTTACATACCTTGCCCAAAATTAGTATCATGTGGCTTCGCACTACCTACGAACGCTGTGTCACGTGACTGATTTATTTGCATATTCAAATTAGTTTATAGTTCTCTAATTTCTTTAAAATTTGAATGATGTGATAAATATTAGAATCCATGAAGATAAAGAAAAAACAGAAATATAAATGTTTCTCAATCTGAAAATCAAATGAAATTATTTCTTAAAAAACGCAGAATAGGCAAATTTGATATTCAACTTTGAAAGTCACCATTAAACCCACTTACCAGATTACACCTTCGTATTTTAAATGTCACTTGTATCAATATAACATAAGCTCTACAAATACCGTAACTTAGAAAATAGTATTAGTAAACGGCCAGAACCGGAGCACCTATAGGATGTTTGTTTTTACGGCTTCCGCTTTTGCTATGCACGGAACCTGTCACTTCCTTTAGTTCGTATATTTAATCTTATGCCAAACGTAGGTGAAAAAAAACAGGTAATTCTTGAAGAAACTGGAGAAAATGTCAATATTTCTAATTTACAATTATACTTACAGATGTCCAAACTTTTCGATTTTATAGTATGATTTCATAGTTGCTACAGGAAACAGTGTAACTGTCACCTTTTAAACAAATACTCTAGCCAGTTTTTGTTTTTGTTTAGTATACGTGTAGTAATCACATTTCTTTAAATAAGGTTTATCAATTACTTAATAATAGTCCCATGATTCTGTATATTGAGATGTAAACATACCAGCTTTAATTGCATCAAATTTAATTGTCACTGTAACCCAACAGCTTTATTTCACAAAATATCTACACATCTATATACTATTGTTTAAACTAAAACATCAGTTAATGTTTTAACAACTCTGTAACGGCGATTTTTTCTCACTCGTATCTTCGATGTGACTTCTTATGGACATGAGTATCTAATACCCGAGTAAACTGTTATCAGGTCAGAACTCGTACCCAAATATATTGTCAGTAGCCTCTCGATGTTCAGCAGGAAACTCAAAGTCTGTTGTGTAGACGGAGTGTCTCGAAGCTTCTTTCAGACGGCTGAAGTTTTCATCAGAATGTGTTTCAATAGGTAACCGATAGAGGTCTCCGTTGACACCATAAAACAGAGGCGCATCTTGACAGTTGAAATTATACCACCAGTCACACACTCTCAGCTTTTGATTAAAAATTGAGCCATTTGGACAAAGGTAGCTAACTTGACGACGATCCAACTGGCAGAAATGCCACACCTGAAATAAAACTGAGTATAATAACCATGCCTTTCACAAAGACGTTAAACCAGTGGTTTCCAAACTGTGTGTCTGTCGTGGCAGGTTGCTAGGGGTGTAGCGAAAGTTTCACCAAACGACGAAGACTTATAAACATAAAAAACAAACAAACAAACTACAAACACATACTGCATGTGACACGCAAATCAAAATACAAGGGTTTGGGTGTCGTCAATGGTATTGGTTAACAGCGATTGGTTGTTAAACGCAAAGCTACACAATTGGATGCCCATCACGAGTATCGAAACCTAGTTTATAGCGTTGTAAGCCTGCTGAGCTACATGTGCTGTTTCCATCACGAGTATCGAACCCTAGTTTATAGCGCTGTAAACCTGCTGAGCTATCTGTGATGTGCCCATCACAAGTATCGAAACCCAGTTTATAGCGTTGTAAGCCTGCTGGGCTATTGGGGATGAAGAAAGTTTGGAAACCACTGTACAAGGAAAACTGTCTATTATCTGTTTCAGTAACAGTTTTGATTAATAAAAGCGTCGAAACACCGCAGATAGTCTATTCGGTAATTTTGCTTTAAAACAAACATAATACAAATAAGTATTTATTTACATAATTATGTAAAACGAATTTTCAATCAACACTAGAGGAATTTCACAAGAAATAAGTGTAAAGATTAAGCTGATATCCTTAATTTTATTTCAAAACTACGTTTGATTCAGTACATCTCTTGAAATATTTACACTCCAACAGGCTGGCGTAGAAATTTTTTAATAAAAACGGCATTATTTTCTACATACGTAAACTTTCTGTCAGCGCCCATACATTCGCGATACAGACTTAGGTTTGTTTTGAATTTTGCACAAAACTACTCGAGAGCCAACCTTCTCTAATTTAGCAGCGATAGAGGAAATGGATGGTAGCTAGTCAACACCAACCAGCCCCAACACTTAAGCTACTCTTTTTACCAACGAATATTGGAATTGAACATAACGTTATAACGCCCCCACAGCTGAAAAAGTAAGCATGTTGAGTGACGGGGGTTCGAACCCACGATCCTAAGAGTTGAGCGCCCTAATTACAAGGCCAAACTTTCATAATACAGTCTCCGGGAAGTAAGAGTTAACTTACAGTATACAGTCTCTAGGAAGTAAGAGTTAACGTTCAGTATACAGTCTCTAGGAAGAAATAGTTAACTTTCATAATACAGTTTCTAGGAAGTAAGAGTTAACCTTCAGTATACAGTCTCTAGGAAGTAAGAGTTAACTTTCATAATACAGTCTCTAGGAAGTAAGAGTTAACTTTCATGATACAGTCTCTAGGAAGTAAGAGTTAACTTTCATGAATAAGTCTCCAGTAAGTAAGAGTTAACTTTCAGTATATGGTTTCTAGGAAGCAAGAGTTAACTTTCATGAATAAGTCTCCAGTAAGTGAGTTAACTTACAGTATATGGTCTCTAGGAAGTAAGAGTTAACTTACTGTATACAGTCGCTAAGAAATAAGAGTTAACTTCAAATATACAGACGTTCACTATACAATATTAAGGCAGTAAAGGTTAGTGTCGTGGGTGTGGTCTCTGTCTCTTGACAGTAACAGGTAAAGATCACTATACAATATTAAGGTAGCAAAGGTTAGTGTTGTGGGTATAGTCTCTTGACAGTAACAGTTAAAGATCACTATACATTATTAAGGTAGTAAAGGTTAGGGTTGTGGGTATAGTCTCTGTCTCTTGAGAGTAACAGTTAAAGATCACTATACATTATTAAGGTAGTAAAGGTTAGTGTTGTGGGTATAGTCTCTGTCTCTTGAGAGTAACAGTTAAAGATCATTATACATTATTAAGGTAGTAAAGGTTAGTGTTGTGGGTATAGTCTCTGTCTCTTGAGAGTAACAGTTAAAGATCACTATACAATATTAAGGTAG
>NW_013668706.1:84604-90039 GCF_000517525.1 Limulus polyphemus
CTGTCTCTTGACAGTAACAGTTAAAGATCACTATACAATATTAAGGTAGTAAAGGTTAGTGTTGTGGGTAGTCTCTGTCTCTTGACAGTAACAGTTAAAGATCACTATACAATATTAAGGTAGTATAGGTTAGTGTTGTGGGTATAGTCTCTTGACAGTAACAGTTAAAGATCACTATACAATATTAAGGTAGTAGTAGTTAAAGTTAATCACTAAATGGATAAAGAATGAGATTAGGCAATCACCAAACAGTTTTTAAACAGCAAGATTTACTATTTGTGATAAAATATTTCGAAAAATTAAAGTAAGCATTGTGTATTAGTCTAGAAAGGAAGTACAAGACAGAAAATAAGAATACTTGTTCATGATATGCTGTTTAGGAAGTAAAATTTACTGTTGATAATACGGTGTCTAGAAAGTAAGATTTATTGTTCGTGATATGTTGCTTAGGAAGTAAGATTTACTGTTCGTGATACAGTGTATAGAAAGTAATAATTACTGTTCGTGATACCGTATGTAGGAAGTAAGACTTACTGTTCGTGATATGGGGTCTAGTAATTAAGATTTATAATTCACGATACAGTGTCTATAAGTAAAACTTATTGTTCGTGATACAGTGTTTGCAAAATAAGATCTTACTGTTCATGATACAGTGTTTGCAAAATAAGAAATTCTTTTTCGTGATACGATGTCTGGGAAGTAAGATTTAATTTTCGTGATACAGTGTCTGGGAAGTAAGATTTAATTTTCGTGATACAGTGTCTGGGAAGTAAGACTTACAGTTAGTGATATGGTGTCGTGGACGTAAAATTTACTGTTCATGATACAGCGACTATAAGTTAAGACTTACTGTTCGTGATGCAGTATCTAAGAAGTAAGATTTAATGCTCGTTATACGTGCCTAGGAAGTACAACTTACTGTTCGTGATACGGTGGTTAGGAAGTAATATTAACTGTTCGCGATACAGTGTCTAGGAAGTAAGATTTAATGATGTTGATGCAGTCTTGGAAGTAAGATTTACTTTTCATTCTAAAGTGACTAGGAAGTAATATGTAGTGTTTACTGTACAGTGTATACAAAGTAAGATTTAAAGTTCATTATATGTGTCTATGTAGTATCTAGGAAGTAAAATTTATTGTTAGTAATACAGTGTTTACAAAGGAAGATATGGTGTCTGGGAAATGATTTATTGTTCATGGTAAAATGTCTAGAAAGTAAGAATTACTGTTGTGATACGGTGTTTAGGAAGTAATATTTATTATTCGTGATACAAGGCCTAGGAAGTACGACTTACTGTTCCTCGATTTATTGTAAGTTATACAGTGTCTAGAATGAAAAATTAATTGTCTATAATACATTGTTTAGGAAGGAAGATTTGCTGCCTACGATACAGCGTCTAGGAAGAAAGATCACGTATTCGTGATAGAGTATCCAAAAAGGAATATTTAGTGCTCATGAAATAGTGTCTAGGAAGTAGCATCTACTATTTGTGATAAGGTGCTTAGGGTGTAAGCTTTACTGTTCGTGATACGGTCTCGGGGAAGTAAGATTAACTGTTTGTGATACAGTTCTAGGATGTAAAATTTACTGTGTTTGGTACAGTATCTAGGGTGTAAAATTTACTGTTCGGGATACAGTGTCTAGGAAGTAAGATATACTGTTCATGATAGTGTCTAGGAAGTTAGATTTACTGTTCGGGATACTGTCCGCTTGCATTAATAAACCACTAGTAAGTATTACAAGGTCTGCTGGTTTTGCAGTGACACTTAATAACGTACTAATAAGTGATATAGGGCCTTTTGGTCTAAATTTTAAATAACTTAATAATGATCGAGTTACTATTGATCTTACCATGACTCTTAACACGCTGATTTTATAATTGCTTAATAATATACTACTAATTCATATAGGTTCTGAACAGCTAATTCTACAACAACTTAGTTAGTACTACTAAATGATGTAGGGCTGCTAATTCTACAACAACTTAGTTAGTACTACTAAATGATGTAGGGCTGCTAATTCTACAACAACTTAATTAATACTACTAAATGGTGTAGGGGCTGCTAATTCTACAACAACTTAATTAGTACTACTAAATGGTGTAGGGCTGCTAATTCTACAACAACTTAATTAGTACTACTAAATGATGTATGGGCTGCTAATTCTACAATAAGATAATTAGTACTACTAAATGATGTGTGGGCTGCTAATTCTACAATAACTTAATTAGTACTACTAAATGATGTATGAGCTGCTAATTCTACAACATAAGCCCTACATCATTTAGTAGTATTAATTAACTTATTGTAGAATTAGCAGCCCATACATCATTTAGTAGTACTAATTAATGATTTAGTTGTACTAATTAAGTTGTTGTAGAATTAGCAGCCCTACATCATTTAGTAGTATTAATTAACTTATTGTAGTATTAGCAGCCCATACATCATTTAGTTGTACTAATTAAGTTATTGTAAAATTAGCAGCCCGTACATCATTTAGTAGTACTAATTGAGTTGTTGTAGAATTAGCAGCCCATACATCATTTTGTAGTACTAATTAAGTTATTGTAGTATTAGCAGCCCATACATCATTTAGTTGTACTAATTAAGTTATTGTAAAATTAGCAGCCCATACATCATTTAGTAGTACTAATTAATATGTTGTAGAATTAGCAGCTCATTCATCATTTAGCAGTACTAATTAAGTTGTTGTAGAATTAGCTGTAGGGGCTGCTAATTCTACACAACTTAATTAGTACTACTAAATGGTGTATGGGCTGCTAATTCTACAATAACTTAATTAATACTACTAAATGATGTATTGGGCTGCTAATTCTACAATAACTTCATTAGTACTACTAAATGATGTGTGGGCTGCTAATTCTACAATAAGTTAATTAATACTACTAAATGGTGTAGGGGCTGCTAATTCTACAATAAGTTAATTAATACTACAAAATGATGTAGGGCTGCTAATTCTACAACAACTTAATTAGTACAACTAAATCATGTAGGGCTGCTAATTCTACAACAACTTAATAGTACTACTAAATGTTGTAGGGGCTCCTAATTCTACAATAACTTAATTAGTACTACTAAATGATGTAGGGGCTGCTAATTCTACAACATACTAATTAGTGCTACTAAATGATGTAAGGGCTGCTAATTCTACAATAACTTAATTAGTACTACTAAATGATGTAGGGGCTGCTAATTCTACAACATACTAATTAGTGCTACTAAATGATGTAAGGGCTGCTAATTCTACAATAACTTAATTAGTACTACTAAAGGACGTAGGGGCTGCTAATTCTACAACAACTTAATTAGTACTACTAAATGATGTAGGGTCTGCTAATTCTACAATAACTTAATTAATACTACTAAATGATGTATGGGCTGCTAATTCTACAACAACTTAATTAGTACTACTAAATGATGTAGGGCTGCTCTTTTACATTTTACTAATATTTCTCTACAAAGTGATATAACGCACTAAAAATTGATGAACGGTCTGCTAATCTTACATTGACTCTTAGTAATTCACCAGTAAATGATGTATTTTTTTGCAAGGACTGTCAGTAAGTGACTACTACACGATGTAGTCTGCTGAATTTACATTAGTAAGTGACGTATGGTCTGCAGATTTTGACGATCACTGTCAGTAAGTGACTACTACATTACCTAGAGTCTTCCGTATCTGTTTACGTCATTGTTAACAAAAACTTTCTTTCTTTGAAAGAAGAAATCATAAAAGTTATACTTAAATAGCATACCTGACACTCTGTCTCTGTGTCTGCGTAGTAGCCTGGGTAGGGCATATCTTGACATTCAAATTTGGTTTTTGGAATTATACCAAATATCGGATAATCTTTACCGGGAACTCCTGGCAATGGATGAACATTGTTACTACTATCATCTGTACTTGCTGCTTGCCTATCTACGCTAGGTCCTTCACCCACATAACCCTTGATATAACCTCCATGTTGATGTAGATGATCCTTTAAATCTTGTGTTGTCTGACCGCTAGAGATTTCTGGAGGTCGAAGATCATCAGGAAAACTTTTGATGGGATGGTTGTTTTTATAACCTTTTGTAAAAACATCACTTAATTCTTGTGTGACCAGAGTGGGTCCCATACTGACGTAACCTTCATGTTGATTATCATTAACCAAACCATCATCTCCTTTTAATTTAACATTTTTGGCGTGTAATTCTTCAGTATTATGTCCAGACTCAGCATAACCCTTGGTATAATCACCATGTTGATCACGGGCAATTTTGATGTCATACCCTTTACTATTTCCTGATGGTTGACGGTCCACGCTAGGCCCTGACTCAACATAACCCTTGATGTAACCACCATGTTGATCATTGGAACTCTTAATGTCATACCCTTTACTACTTACTGACGGTTGACGGTCCATGCTAGGCCCTGACCCTACATAACCCTTGGTGTAACCACCAGTTTGATCACTGGCACTCTTGATATCATGTACTTTACTATTTCCTGATGGTTGACGGTCCACGCTAGGTCCCGACCCAACATAACCCTTGGTATAACCACCATGTTGATCACTGGCACTCTTGATGTCATGTCCTTTAATATTTCCTGATGGTTGACGGTCCACAGTAGGTCCCGACCCAACATAACCCTTGGTATAACCACCATGTTGGTCACTGGCACTCTTGATGTCATGTCCTTTAATATTTCCTGATGGTTGACGGTCCACAGTAGGTCCCGACCCAACATAACCCTTGGTATAACCACCATGTTGATCACTGGCACTCTTGATGTCATGTCCTTTACTATTTCCTGATGGTTGATGGTCTACTCTAGGCCCTGACCCAACGTAACCCTTGGTATAACCACCATGTTGATCACTGGCACTCTTGATGTCATGTCCTTTAATATTTCCTGATGGTTGACGGTCCACAGTAGGTCCCGACCCAACATAACCCTTGGTATAACCACCATGTTGGTCACTGGCACTCTTGATGTCATGTCCTTTAGTATTTCCTGATGGTTGACGGTCCACGCTAGGTCCCGACCCAACATAACCCTTGATATAACCACCATGTTGATCCCTGACACTCTTGATGTCATGTCCTTTACTATTTCCTGATGGTTGACGGTCCACGCTAGGTCCCGACCCAACATAACCCTTGATATAACCACCATGTTGATCACTGACACTCTTGATGTCATGCTCTTTACTATTTCCTGATGGTTGACGGTCCACGCTAGGTCCCGACCCAACATAACCCTTGATATAACCACCATGTTGATTACTGACACTCTTGATGTCATGCTCTTTACTATTTCCTGATGGTTGACGGTCCACGCTAGGTCCCGACCCAACATAACCCTTGATATAACCACCATGTTGATTACTGACACTCTTGATGTCATGCTCTTTACTATTTCCTGATGG
>NW_013668706.1:90832-92198 GCF_000517525.1 Limulus polyphemus
TTGTTGACGGTCTACTCTAGGCCCTGACCCAACGTAACCCTTGGTATAACCACCATGTTGATCACTGGCACTCTTGATACCATGTCCTTTATTATTTCCTGATGGTTGACGGTCTACTCTAGGCCCTGACCCTACGTAACCCTTGGTGTAACCTCCATGCTCACGCAAATGATTGTTAAAGTTTTCTCGACTTTTAACAGGGGGACGAAGTTCATCAGGAAAGGATTTGACTGGACTGTATGCTTTAGAGCCAGCGAAGCGACGGTTAACTGGAATGTATGCCTTAGACCCACGGTTGACGTTAACACCACTGACGTATCGTGGAACAGCTGGACCACCACTTACGTATCGAGGAACAGCACGAGCTTCCCGAACATAGACCTAAATATAAGAAAAATCATACGTATTTATTATATCATTTCGTATATTGTCAGCATAATAGTTTTAAAACTTAAGTGTAGAATGAATAAAGAAAGTCAACCGTACTACATTTGCTATATCCAGTTCCGATGAGTTCTTTCGTCAAAACTCGGGTTCACCAGACACAACAATAGTTGAAGTGTTAATTATATTATCAAGTTACATGAACATAGTATTATTGTGAATGTTGAAATGATTTCTAAAATGGAAAAGAACTTCTGTTAGGTAACTTTTATGCGACTCTAATTTATGTACATATTAACACAACGCCCTGCTTTATCAAGAATATTCTGCTTTCGCAAGACAGGAGTTTCGGCCAACAAGGCTTCTTTCACGAGATAGTTAGACAGAGCGTGGTCCAGTGGTTAGCAAGCTGGACTGTGGATATACCACACTCCGTAGTATGGGTCATGAGTTTACTATAACAGAAATGTTCAAATACCAATATTTGGTGAGACAGGAGTAGCTTAGAGGTTTACAAGCTGTTTTATCGAGAACATAGTCTATTAGTTCGAAATTAGGGTTTTTTTTCTTTTCACAAAATATTTGTTATTATCATGACAAAAGAGCTTCTACTGACAAGGTACTTGTTATTATGAAGAGACAGGAGTTTTATGTAACAATATAATTATTATTAATACGATAATAGAGCTTCTACTTACAAGGTACTTGTTATTATGAAGAGACAGGAGTTTTATGTAACCATATATTTATTATTAATATGATAATAGAGCTTCTACTTACATGGTACTTTTTATTATGACGAGACAGGAGTTTAGGCTAACAATATATTTGTTATTATCACGATAGAAGGTATGGTCAATGTCAGTTTTTGTATATATAGGAGCCGGATTCTTTACAGTAGGTGTATGTGATTATTTGACGATAAATATCAACAATGAACAAACAGCACACAATCCACCTGTTTTAAAATAATATACTGTTA
>NW_013668706.1:92944-97999 GCF_000517525.1 Limulus polyphemus
GTACGGTCAAGACATTCATTACCAGTTATGGTTCTTCTACCAGTCTTTAGAATAACGCAAGGGTACAGTCAAGACATTCATTACCAGTTATGGTTCTTCTACCAGTCTTTAGAATAACGCAAGGGTACAGTCAAGACATTCATTACCAGTTATGTTTCTTCTACCAGACCTTAGAATAACACAAGGGTACAGTTAAGACATTCATTACCAATTATGGTACTTCTACCAGTTCTTTAGAATAACACAGTGTACGGTAAAGACAATCATTACCAGTTATGTTTCTTCTACCAGACCTTAGAATAACACAGGGTACGGTCAAGACAATCATTACCAGTTATGGTTCTTCTACCACACCTTAGAATAACACAGGGTACCGTCAAGACAATCATTACTAATTCTTTAGAATAACACAAGGGTACAGTCAAGACATTCATTACCAGTTCTTTAGAATAACACAATGGTACAGTCAAGACAAACATTATCAGTGATTTCAAGTTTTCAGTACCAGTAAAATCATACATTTAAGAATTTCAACAAATGGTATATATTGAAAGATAATAATAATGGAAATACAAGTTGCCTCGTTTTTTATATATGATGAGTAATAATAATAATAATAACAATTAAATATGAAGTGGAGTCAGATGAGATGCATTGTATAAGAAGAAATTCTACCATTTTGGGCTCTTCATCTTCAATTTCTCCCTTTGACCTTTGTTTACTTCTTGTTGTACCTACTGAAGCTGTTACTGCTATTTAGGATAGAAGGTTTTAAAAAATGAGAAACAATCATTGTTTTCAAAATACGATATAAACATTGCCAAAACTAAATCCAAAATTTAATCTTCTGACCATGTTTGCAAGTTAATCAGATCCTAAGTAAAACCAGTAAACAACTGTAACTGTCTTAATAGAGAAATCTAAAGAATATTTTAAAAGATGGATATAGAATCATTTCATACCTATGACCAGAATAGTTATTGTTTTCCACATCCTATTGTGTTACTTAAATCTTGCGTGAAACAGTGCTGAAAAGAAAAAAGAGAAGGGAAAAGATTTACTATAATAATTGACACGTGCAACAAAAGAGGAGATAAATATTTGTAAGAATTCACACATGAAACAATGTTTGAAAAACAGAAGAGACAAGTTTGTTGTAAGAAATCAAAGCATGCAACAAAGAAATAAAAAGTTGAAAATGATACTTTGGTCAGCTTAAGAGATTCAAGTAAAAGAAGATAAGAATAATATCAAACGTACATTCTTCATCGAAATACGAAAGGTAAAATATGAAACTAATACATGTATTATAGATCGGAACAAGAAAGGGCGGGAGGCCTACATATAACGTTCTTAAGTGTAAAACCGAGGGTTTGCGTCCTATTGCCACACAAAAAATAATATCAACAACACAAACTGTACTTTACACACTTTCAGCCCATAGATAAGTTATACGGAAAAGGTAAATTCCCACTATTCGATCAGTGTAGTCCAAAATTTGATGGTTGACTATTTTGACTAACTGCATTCATGGTAGTGTTACGTCTCTGTTCGTCAGTTAATTTTCCGTAAATTCGTTCCGACGAAACTTTAGCGACACAAGTCCTTTCTTAAATAAAACTGGTTTATTCTTTCCGAATACAACTTTACGATACACTTAATTTCAACAGTCGCTCTATAACAAACACTATAATTCACGTCTCACGTGGCCAACAATATTTTGTCCGCATACATTCAATTACTCATTACACTGTTGTCCCATCACGTTGTGAACGTCTTATATATATACAAGACTAACACATATCTAGTAACTGCCAGGGCATTCTTGAAGGAACAGGATATTTCTCGAAACAGGTGGCGTGATACTAGTCACGTGACCTCGCTGACGCAACAGTAGGTATCAGTACAAAAATTGTTAACGGCTATCCCAGATAGCCTTTAAATAGCTGTGCGCGAATAAGAATAACCGAAACAATCCAAAGAGAAACAGGATAAAAAAATCTTACCAAATATGATAAAAAGGTGTAAAAAAAAGCGGAGGTCAGGTGACCCTGGTAACACGTGATAAGTGTCTAGAAGGTTCATGAAGAGGCGAGTGCATTCTAGACGCCCTCTAATATTGTATATATAAGCGCGGCAAATAAAGTGAGATAATTAATTGGATAGCAGACGGAGAGAGATAGGGAGACAGATAATCCATCAAGTCGTAAGTAAAGTGGGTGAATCGTTGTGAATCATAGCGTGTGTTGAAGTGAAAGTGACTGTGGAAATTAAGTGTATCGCAAAGTTGTATTGAGAAAAAATAAACTAGTTTTATTTAAGAAAGGAAATTAGCAAACGAACAGAGAGACGTAAGAGTATCAAACGGTTAATGTACATTTAAACAAAATAAAAAGTGTACCAAGCGGGTATTGTACATTTAAACAAAATAATAACGATCATTCCAGAACCAACAATAATCAAAAAGGCAATAAACGGTCTTTGTAGATCTGAAAAAAGTATTGTGAAAACATATTTCTTTTTATATAAAGGTATTATTTCCTGTCATTCAACATATTAATCAGATTTACTAGTCGACCACGTGACTAAAAACAAAAAATGGCTACATCATGATTACGGGCCTACGTGTTTCGTTGTACACCTTATAATTAGACTAGTTACGTTTGCAGTTGGTTTCCAAAATGAAAAATAAAGCTTTTGAATGGTCACTTCATGTCATAGTATTATGAAATATATAACTGTTACGTATTAAACCTTAGGCTAAATCGACGTTGTATCATTTCGGTTTAATAATAATGATAAAATTAATATCAAAAGATCTTAGTGCTAGATCCTAACTTAAACCTTATATTCAGTCATTTTAATACTTGAAATATTCGACTTTAAAACATCAAAATTTGTTAATTTTCTCTAATTGTCGTTTACTTAAAATGTCGTTTATACACCAATGTGCACAAAGAATTATGTATATTCAGAATATTTTACTGATTGCTTGACTTACCCTATATGTACTGGACACTTAGAGCACTATATGACGATTCAGTTCGCCGTTACCAGAACAGTTGTACTTTCACCAATACAAGGTTTTCTTTGGAAATACTATGTCTATCTCAATAGTCTAAGACGCCTCCGCCCAACTCTTTTAAATCCGAAGATGGGTGTGGCCTATCGCTATCTGACTACCCCCATCAGAGAGAAATAATTGGCTATCCTTACAGTAGGAAACTCTGGGTGTATCTTTTATATTAATCCTGATTGTCCCACGTAAATCTTCTATTCCACATCCGGTGAAGTTGAACATTAAAGACAAACAGAGAATAATTTTGTCAAACACTTCGGAGTTAATAAGAGAAAATATGTTTTAAAATTTAACTACAATTTGAAGTTAAGGCAAAACATAAATGAATTGAATCACATGTTAAGTAAAGCAAAGAAATACTTGTGGTCTCGACAATGCTCGAACCAGAGGCCTTTGGTCACAAGAAATAATATGAAATTCAGCTCACATTTTCTTTTATTGTATCTTCCTTATTATTTCTTAGAGAGAGAGAGAGAGTCTTATTTGATAAAATATTCTTGGAACTTTGCCATGTAAGTTATAACTTAGTAAGTTATCTGTAGGGAAAATTATCTTTACGGCGTTATCTTCCCAAAGTTATAAAATATGGTACATTGGTCAAATTCTGTGTTAGATCGTTCTACTTTAGTAAAACTTGTCTAGAATAATTGCAAAGTCAGAACCAGAAACTTAGAATATTACTAAATCGAGGATTATAAATTTGGAATGAAACTAACTGAAGTTATGAATATAAAGAAGCATCGCGTGTTATTGAACCGACACTGCAATTTTGTTCGTAGGCATACCTGTCTTAAACTAGGTGGTTATGTCGTCTGGTGACAAACACTTTCGATCCACTAAACCTGTACTAATACTTTGTCGAGTTAGCCTATTTCTTGTTGGGACTAAATTTTAGATAAATCTGCTTCTACAGGCTAAACATTTTCCCAGATTTGTTTTCGTATTTTTTCTTTAGATTTTGACGAATCCTGGTTTTTACCGCAAAACACCACTTCTGATGTAATATAATTTCTCATATTTGTTAATTTTCCACAACTTTAAAGGTCTAGGTCTTTTTTCCCTAAATACATATGGGTTTAAACAAACTTGCAATAACTCAGGGATATGTGTTAGTTGTCAGTAAATCTGTATTTTTTCAGAACTGGATTCTTCAGTTTTTGTGGTTTGAATATGTATTTGTAAGATAGGGATCAACAAAGATTATAATTAGTAACAACTATGGATTATATTGCTGTGACTCTTCACGTAGATAGGGATCAACAAAGATTATATGTATTGACAATTCTAGATTATATTACTGTGGATCTTCACATAGATAGGGATCAGCAAAGATTATATGTACTGATAACTCTGGATTATATTGCTGTGGATCTTCACGTAGATAGCGATCAGCAAGGATTATATGTATTGACAACTCTGGATTATATTACTGTGGATCTTCACGTAGATAGCGATCAGCAAGGATTAAATTTAGTAATCGATTAAATTTTGGAAAAACGTAATTTAATGATCAAGCAAAACACGAACGTGATAATAGGAAGCATTTATTAAACGTTTCGGAATCATCAAAATTCCATCATCAGTAATCTAGAGGTAAAAAACAAACAAACAATATTTGTAATTACAACATAAATATGATATACATAAGAAGTAAACAATATGAATATATAACAAGAAAAATGAAAAAAAGTGTGGCACAAATGAAATACTTAAAACAGATTTAAAACAAATGAAGAATTTTTTAACGATTCTTTTATTAGAAGTTCAGTTTGGTTGTTGAAAAAATTTTAAAGTTTGAGATATATATCAGATGTGCTGTTTATTGTGTTGATAGACAGCGGTGTTGGGAGGGATTTTAACCTTTCTTCCTGTTTTTATAGATATGCCCATGTGTTTACATGCTCGTACTTTAATGTGACGTTTGGTTTCACCAATATAGGAGGCCTTACAGGCTCCACATGTGTATAAGTAGACGA
>NW_013668706.1:98677-101174 GCF_000517525.1 Limulus polyphemus
AAGTTTAGGTACAGTGGGTATTTTAGATGATTTGACAAACAAATTAGTTAAGAACAAGAAAGTTATTTTATCCAAGAAATTCTTAGGGTAACCGTTTCGGAAGAGAATTTTTTTTGCTTCCTATTATCACGCTCGTGTTTTGCTTTATCATTAAGTTTTATTTAGTAACAACTGTTGATAATGTGCCTGAGGTATTTGAACTGCGTTAATCAGCTCAAATATTATGAAATTACTTTTGCTAACTCAGAATGACATTCTACACTTGACCCACATACGTTTTGTAATTATCATAATTTATTAGTTTACCCACGTTACAGAACATCATAAAAAATCCTGAAGGATTTAACCCAACTAGAAGGTCATGAAAGCATGTGTGGGTAGCCGTGTGGTTCTATCACGGATGTGGCCCAAATTCATGGCTGTGCGTCAGCATACCTCATGATACATAAGTTAACAGAAATCGAGCAAGTTATGTTAGAACGTTATTAATATGATATTCAGATTACATTATAAGCATTTTATATTGAAAGTCTAATCAAAATATCAAGTGGAAGTTATATAGTTTTATAGGGTGTGTTTAGTTAACAGTTTTCGCAAAAAGATGTTGAAACTGGAAAAATAAATAATCGTTTGTAAAGTTGTTTGGCTGATACACCTCCCAGCGATACAGATTAATCAGTAACTCCACGAGAAGTGAACAAAGAAGACATAAATCCTCGTTTATCAAACCTAATACTGCAAATTATGACATAAGTTTGAAATCAAAGTTATTCTCGAATAACGCTGCCTCCTTTACATAAAACATAATTAAGAAGCCTCATGAACCAGCATCTATAAATATAGTTTTCAGCTACAGCTAAAAAATGTCTTATGAGTGTAATGCCTAATTTAATTTATCGGAGGTTTAAATAAAGCGAACGATGCACATTAATAGTGCTCACGACCTAAGCCTAATTACCAAAGAGTTAGAACATTTTAACACAAAAATATGATACTCTATAACCAGATCACTTTCGAAAGGTGAAGAAAGGTCCATCTTTCGAAAGGGCTCGGATTATTTATAGGGTATCGTATTTTTTCTGTTAAATTTATTTCTTAAACCTACGTGTTTTCCTAAAATCATGAGTTACAACATTTTTTATCAAATACTAATTACTAAACCTAATTACCAAAGAGTTAGAAGAACTTTTTATTAAATACTACTTATCTCATTCCTTTATTTCGGCTCCATACTGACGTCTTCAGCAGAGATCTAACGAAGACTTCTTTTACTTTTGTATAATAATGTAAATATGATTCTTTTAGTTCCCATGTGTTTCGTAAACATAACTATGTACGATACCTCTTTCAATGTAGCGCCGCTATAGTTACCGCTACAAGAAGAAAAATACAGCGGCGCTACTATTGCCGCTACATATTCATTATTATATATATATATATATACTTATAGTTTCTTTCCTAGTTACAATAAATAATTAAAATCAACGTTTACTATTTATACAATTAAAACTTTATTGAAGCTGTACTGCTTCCACTTTAAAACAACACCTTATAATTAATAGTTTCTAAGATGACGTAGATCACGTGGAAACTAGTACTTGTAGAGTGTTGTTTTAAAGCCGTATGGCTTCAATAAAGTTTTACTGTGAGTGAAAAGCAGCTCGAGAACGTAATCCTTATTGACAAAGGCAACTTGAAAGTTCTTCTCAAGTCCTAAAATCAATTCATTAACAAGTGGCTTGGCGAGGTTTACCACAAAGGTATTTCAGTTTTGTCAAACATGCAGTAAGTGTTGCCAGAAGTAGTTCCATACAGGCCTTGGTAAATCCAGCGCTTGTGCTACAGGTCGCATGATGATTACATATTCTTGGGATGTAATTGTAGCTCCTGGTAAAAATTAACAACAACTAAAATTCTGTTTAAGTGAAGAAAAACAACAATAAAACCGTGATTACACCTAATTCCGAACCACTAACCACATTGAGGAATTTAGTCGGCAGCAACCACTTTTACTAGTTAATGTTATCAACGTGCCTTTTTTTTTAAAGAACAAGTACTCACTGTAAGAAAGACGATTTTAATTCTACATTTAAGTAGTGTGGCGCTCACACCCAATAAGATCTTCTACTAGTAATTCTGTTCCACGTTGACACCCAGTAACATCATCTACTAGTAATTCCGTTCTACGCTGACACCCAATAAGATCTTCTACTAGTTATTCCGATCCACGCTGACACCCAATAAGATCATCTACTAGTAATTCCGTTCCACGTTGACAACCAGTAACATCATCTACTAGTAATTCCGTTCTACACTGACACCCAATAAGATCTTCTACTAGTAATTCCGTTCCCCGCTGACACCCAATAACATCATCTACTAGTAATTCCGTTCCACGCTGACACCCAATAAGATCATCTACTAGTAATTCCGTTCCACGTTGACAACCAGTAACATCATCTACTAGTAATTCCGTTCCACGCTGACACCCAATAAG
>NW_013668706.1:101912-115770 GCF_000517525.1 Limulus polyphemus
ACCCAGTAACATCATCTACTAGTAATTCCGTTCCACGTTCACACCCAGTAACATTTTCTACTAGTAATTCCGTTCCACGCTGACACCCAATAAGATCTTCTACTTGTAATTCCGTTCCACGCTGATACCCAATAAGATTTTCTACTAGTAATTCCGTTCCACGCTGACACCCAATAAGATCATCTACTAGTAATTCCGTTCCACGTTGACACCCAGTAACATCATCTACTAGTAATTCCGTTCTACGCTGACACCCAATAAGATCTTCTACTAGTAATTCCGTTCCCCGCTGACACCCAATAACATCATCTACTAGTAATTCCGTTCCACGCTGACACCCAGTAAGATCTTCTACTAGTAATTCCGTTCCACGCTGACACCCAATAAGATCATCTACTGGTAATTCCGTTCCATTTTTTGTTACTGAATTTCGCTCAAAGCTACTCGAGGACAATCTTCATCAGCTGTCCCTAATTTCGAAGTGATGGACTAAAGTAAAGGCAGCTAGTCGACACCACCCACCGCCAACTCATGGATTACTCTTTACCAACGACTGACCATCACTTATAACACTCCCCATGACTTAAAGGGTGAGCAGGTTCGGTGACGGGGTTCGAACCCGCGAAAACAGATTGCGAGTCGAGTGCCCTAACTACCAGGCAATGCCTGGCCCATTTTTTAGTTTGATTTAAGTAGCTTTTACTATTAATCGTACAACGTTATTAATTTAACTTTTTGTTTTTTAGTTTCATTTAAACATGTATTGTCATATATTGTACGACATTGTTATTAATTTGATTTATTGTCTTTTATTAACTTTAGTTTTCTGATGTACTATCTGTAATATTCTGCTGTCCCGCGTGACTCGCGCTAAGTCTGAGGACTTTTCACACTATAAATTGGGTTTCCCGCGGTAGACAGAACACAAATAGCCCATTATGTAGCTTTGCACTTAATAAGAAAACAAACTGTCCTGCTACCTAAGTCTATAGTTAAGGAGTAACATGTATCACAGTAATTTATATCAGTTGTTGAACTAACTCAAATTGTATTGTCGGAACTGTTTAAAGTAGTTCATTTGGTCACGAGATATCGTTAGGAAGATTATATAAGGTTTATTTAGTATATGCTGGAATGGGACATAGATTCGGCGATACTGTATACGTAGCTACAGATTTTCTTTGTTAGCTTAGTATTTGAATTTAAGACTAAATCTTCTAAGCTGACCGAACCTCTTGAGACGTTATTGGGATTATGCCCGAAAATGTTGCTAATATCCACCAGATGAATACATGCATTCTAATCTTTTTTTTTTATCATTTTTGTTTTATGACTTTGCATGCATTTAGTTAGAGCTTTAAAGCATATACATTCAGTACTGTGTTTAATTCCTAGTTCTGATCTATTTAGCTAGCTTTGATCTGAAGATAAAATTATTGTACATATATAAACTTGTAGAAAAGCTCAGTTTTATACATCGACATAGATGTGAAAGAGCTTAGTTTTATATATCAACATAAACTTTAAAATAGTTAAATTTTATACATCAACATAGACGTAAGAGTGCTTAGTTTGATACATCAAAATAGATGTTAGAGAGCTTAGTTTTATACATCAACGTAAACGTGAAGGAACTGGTTTTACACGTGAGATAGTTTAGTTTTATAGATCAACATAAATATGAAAAAGTTTTGTTTTTTAAACCAGACTTTGACGAAACTTAATATTGTTAATTTGAGGGAATTAATCCCTTAGCCCCTTTGAACTAATAATATCAATCCCCCAGTTATATATCATTATCTTGTAGTAACTTCTAATATCAAAGCCACGTGCGACGTTTACATTTTTGGGCCCAGCACGACTTAATACTTAGCGTTCTCGAGGAGTGAATA
This sequence comes from Limulus polyphemus, assembly GCF_000517525.1. Lineage (NCBI taxonomy): Eukaryota > Metazoa > Arthropoda > Merostomata > Xiphosura > Limulidae > Limulus > Limulus polyphemus. The sequence goes on from NW_013668706.1 coordinate 103,805, forward strand.
TGAAGATTCATGTTTCGCACCCTGTAACTGCAAAAGTCCGCTCCGTACTTTAAGAATGACTCCGTAGTTTTGGGCTGAAATCTGACTGTGAAATCTCACTATTTATTCAGTCAAATAAGAGTAACCCAAAAGTTGGCTGTGGGCGATATTGATTAGCTGTCTTCCACGTAATCAATGAGATTAAAATTAAGGACTGTCTGTGTAGCTTTGCGCGAAAGTTTTAAAACAAACAAGCAAAACGAAAGGTGTTTTAAAGATTAGTAGATCGCTTTCATCACTTGGATTTTTATAGTACACTGTTTATTTTAACTTTACCTATCATCCAAAGTGCTCTGAATTCGTTCACACAAGTGAAAGTGGGCGAAGCAGGTTAGTAACACATTTTATGACCTTGAAGTTTGTTATAGGGGCGGTTGATACGACAGGGTTTGACCGGTATGTCTATATTTGGTCTAATTTCGAAGGTAGCACACTCTCCTGCTCAGAGCGAAACGTAGTTTCACCGAAGAACTGAACCAGCTGTTTATTTTACTCTGTTTTTGGGACAATCATAAACTCAAAGGTTAACATTTTAATGAAGAAACAACAACATTTGCACAGTATAAATTCATGGTGTTGTTTGGTTTGAGAGTTACACAATTGCCCATCAATGTAGAAGATAAATAAAAAATGGGCCAAAGAAACTTTAAAAATAAAAGCTACAAACGTTTTCCATACTTAGGGAACTGTGTTAGAAATTTAAAGATTAGAAGTTCAATTTAGCTTAACGCAAGAGTGTGATTTTTGTAGCCTTACAGAAACATGCTTTCACCGATTGCGACGATCCCATATATATTTGTATATTATTCATAAAATATTACATGTTCTGCTTTAGTGATAATGTCAGACGTATCATATCTCTTCTTTCTGTGTCTATTGTAAGTGTGTAGATCCTTTACAGTACGTGTCTGTGATACTTGTTGGCGATAAATTTCAATAAAAAACAAACAGGAAACAGTCCCATTGTTGTAAAATGATATATTAAAGTGTATATACAAATGTATATACAGTTGTATCCAATGCTTTAAAAAATAGTCTGTTTTTGTCAAATTCCACACAGGCTGGTTCAGTTCTTTAGAGCACGAACAACTGATTAGACAAATTATTATTCTTTAGTCGGTTGTTTCAATACAATTTGCGATATTTACACTTAAAAAAGCGCCACTACAAAATCTTTAAGGTAAACTTAAAATCACATCGTCTAGATATATTTGACTCACTGAGTTATATAGAAAGTAAAGCAAAATTTAACAAACTCAAACTACGTTTTGTACTTGTATTTATAGCCTAATAGAGATATTATTATGTAAAAATACTGGATCAAAACAACGTGAAAAACTTAGAATGTTCTAGAAACATGACGCAATAATACAAGCGCCAAACCACAACAATAGACTACACAACGTAAGTTTTGTACACAGATGCATAAACAATCCTGCAATAAACTATCGCTTCTAAAAATAAGTAAATTTAACACTCGAATTAACTTAAACCTTCAGGTATATCTAACAAAGATTTTCACTTTATAAAACTATGAACACTTTACTGAAACAAAGATTATCATAACATAAAACTATGTACGCTTTGGACAAGGATAGATTCTCACTACATAAAATTATGTATACTTAAGAGAGAGAGAGAGAGATTTTCACTACATAAAACTATGTACACTGATTGAAACAAAGATTCTCACTATATAAAAGTATGTACACTGATTGAAACAAAGATTCTCACTATATAAAACTATATACACTATTGAAACAAAGATTCTCACTATATAAATAGTGTACATACTTTTATGTAGTAAGAATCTTTGTTTCAATCAAATTTACATAGTTTTATGTGGTGAGAATCTTTGTTTCAATAGTGTATATAGAGTTTTATATAGTGAGAATCTTCGTTTCAATCGTGAGAATCTTTGTTTCAATCAGTGTACATACATAGTTTTATGTAAATTTGATTGAAACAAAGATTCTTACTACATAAAAGTATGTACACTGATTGAAACGAAGATTCTCACTATATAAAAGTATGTACACTGATTGAAACAAAGATTCTCACTATATAAAACTATATACACTATTGAAACAAAGATTCTCACCACATAAAACTATATAAATTTGATTGAAACAAAGATTCTTACTACATAAAAGTATGTACACTGATTGAAACAAAGATTATTATTATATAAAACTATGTACAATTGATTAAAATAAAGATTCTTATTACATAAAACTATGTATACTTTATTGAAACAAAGATTCTCACTACATAAAACTATGTACACTTTATTTTTCTATATAAAACATTTAACACTAACTTACTGCCGTCTATTGTTATGGTAAACAATTAATTTTTTTTATAAAATGCATTTAAAACTCATTTACTGCCATCTGTTGGTATATTTTTGAGAAATCACACAAAAGATAGCTCACTGACTTCTTCTTTTAATTAAGTACTTGAGGAGTGGCGATGCCTTATTCTTTATTCGTATTATATGAAGGACTTTGAAGATAAACAGTTTAACTTACCTCATTCTTTTCTTACATATTATAATATCTGTTTACAACCACAAAACAGTTTGAATAACATGGTTGTTTCTTTTGGTGAAATTTTTGCTGTTAGCTGGTGACGACCAGTTTTACTTACCTGATACGTGTTTGTACTACGTAATAATATATGTTTATCGCCATAAAACAGTTCGGATTACTTTTTTAAAATCTACATTTCACTATGCATTTGATGGTAACAACCATAATTATTTTATTCTGAATTCTAATATCTGTCTTCTGACGTCCAACAGCCACATTCTTTTATTCACCACTTTAAGATCTGTCTACATCGCTCATTATTAGCAGTAAGTTTTTGTTGTTATTCGATTATAGAAGGTCATTGAAAGTCTCTTTATTTTCGCTCATTATTAGTAGAACCTTTTCTTTTTTGTTAATCGATAATAAAAGGTAATTAGAAGTCCATATATTGTCGCTAATTATTAGCAGTAAGTTTTTGTTGTTAATCGATAATAGAAGGTCATTGAAAGTCTCTGTATTGTCGCTCATTATTAAAAGTATGTTCTTACTGTTTATCGATAATACAAGGTTATTGGAAGTCTCTGTATTATCGCTCATTATAAGCAGTAAGTTTTTTTTGTTAATCGTGTAGGTCATCGAAACTGAATAATTTCGCTCATTATTAGCAGTAAGCTTTTGTTGTTAATCAATTATAAAATGTCATTTGAACTCTCTGTATTGTCGCTCATTATTAGTAGTACGTTCTTCTTGTTAATCGATAATAGAAAGTCCTTAATAATAAGTCTATATATTGTCGCTAATTATTAGCAGTAAGTTTTTTTTGTTAATCGAGTATAGAATGTCATTGGAAGTTTCTGTAGTTAATTTTTGTTGTTAATTGATAATACTTAGTAACTGGAGTCTCCGTATTCTCGCTCATTATTAGCAGTACGTTTTTGTTGTTAATCGATTGTACAATATCATTAGATGTCTGTGTATTGTCGCTTATTGTTAGCAATAATTTGTTTTTGTTAAGCATGCAGATAATTGAAAGCCTGAGTAATTTTACTAATTATTAGCAGCAAGTGTTTGTTTTTAATCGATAATAGGAGGTTATTGTAAGTCTATGTGCTGTCGCTGATTATTAGCAGCAAGTGTTTGTTTTTAATCGATAATAGAAGGTTATTGTAAGTCTATGTGCTGCCTCTGATTATTAGCAGCAAGTGTTTGTTTTTAATCGATAATAGAAGGTTATTGTAAGTCTATGTGCTGTCTCTGATTATTAGCAGCAAGTGTTTGTTTTTAATCGATAATAGAATGTTATTGTAAGTCTATGTGCTGTCTTTGATTATTAGCAGCAAGTGTTTGTTTTTAATCGAAAATAGAAGGTTATTGTAAGTCTATGTGCTGCCTCTGATTATTAGCTGCAAGTGTTTGTTTTTAATCGATAATAGAAGGTTATTGTAAGTCTATGTGCTGCCTCTGATTATTAGCAGCAAGTGTTTGTTTTTAATCGATAATAGAATGTTATTGTAAGTCTATGTGCTGTCTCTGATTATTAGCAGCAAGTGTTTGTTGTTAACCGATAATAGAAGGTTATTGTAAGTCTATGTGCTGTCTTTGATTGGATGTTTCTGTATTGTCAGGGATTATTAGCAGCAAGTGTTTGTTTTTAATCAATAATAGAAGGTTATTGTAAGTCTATGTGCTGTTTCTGATTATTAGCAGTAAGTTTTTTTGTTAATGGATAATAGAAGGTTATTGTAAATCTCTGACTGTCGCTCATTAGTAGCAGTAAGTTTTTTTGTTTCTCGTGTAGGTCATTGAAACTCTTAATAATTTCGCTGTTATTAGCAGTAAGTTTGTTTTGTTAATCGATTATAGAATGTTATTGGAAGTTTCTGTATTGTCGCTCATTATTAGCAGCATGTTTCTGTTGTTAATAGGATTATACAAGTTTCTGTATTGTCGCTCATTATTAGCAGTATATGTTTCTTATTATTCGATAATAGAATGTTATTGAAAGCCTGTGTATTGTCGCTCATTATTAGCAGTAATTGTTTTTGTTAATCCTGTAGTCACATAAAGTCTGAGTAATTTCGCTTATTATTAGCAGTAACTTTTGTTGTTAGTCGATTATATTTAGTCACTGGAAGTCTCCGTATTCTCGCTCATTGTTAGCAGTAAGTTTTGTTGTTAATCGATTGTACAATATCATTAGATGTCTGTGTATTGTCGCTTATTATTAGCAATAATTTGTTTTTGTTAATCGTGCAGATAATTGAAAGTCTGAGTAATTTTACTAATTGTTAGCAGTAAGTGTTTGTTGTTAATCGATCATAAAAGGTTATTGGAAGTTTCTGTATTGTCAGTGATTATTAGCAGTACGTTTTTGTTCTTAATCGATAATAGAAGGTTATTGTAAGTCTATGTGGTGTCTCTCATATTAGCAGTAAGGTTTTGTTGTTAATGGATAATATAAGTCTATTACAAGTCTCTGTCATTCAAGGTCTGAGTAATTTCGTCTATTATTAACAGTATGTTTTTGTTCTTAATCAATAACAGAAGGTCATTGGAAGTCTCTGTATTGTCGCACATTATTAGCAGTACGTTTTTGTTGATAATAGATTATAGAAAGTCATTGGAAGACTGTTTATTATCTCTTGTTTTTAGCATTAAGTTTTTCTTCTTAATCATGTAGGTCATTGAAACTCTGAATAATTTAGCTTATTATTAGTAGCAAGTTTTTGTTGTTAATCGATAATAGAAGGTCTTTGGAAGTCTTCTTATTGTCGCTCATTATTAGAAGTAAAGATTTGTTTTTAATCGATAATACTTAGTCACTGGAAGTCTCCGTATTTTCACTCATTATTAGCAGTAAGTTTTGTTGTTAATGAATTATACAATGTCATTGGAAGTCTCTGTATTGTCGCTCATTATTAGCACTAAGTTTTTTGTGAATTGTGCTGGTAATTCAAAGTCTGAGTATATTCGTTCATTACTAGCAGTAAGGTTTTGTTGTTAATCGTTTTGAGAAGGTTATTGGATGGCTCTGTTATTTCACTCATTATTACTAGTAATTTTTTGTTGTTAATCGATAATAGAAAGTTATTGAAAGTTTCTGTATTGTCTCTCATTTTTAGCAGTAAGTTTTTGTTGTTAATCGATAATAGAATCTCATTGGAAGTCTCTGTATTGTCGCTCATTATTAGTAGTGAATATTTGTTTTTAAAGGATAATACTTAGTCACTGGAAGTCTCCGTATTGTCGCTCATTGTTAGTAGTAAGTTTTTGTTGTTAATCAATCATACAATGGTATTAGAAGTCTCCGTATTGTCGCTCGTTATTAGCAGTAAGATGTTGTTGTTAATCGATAACTGTAGGTTATTAGAAGTATCTGTATTATCGCACAGTAAGTTTTTGTTGTTAATCGATTGTACAATGTCTCTGTATTGTCGCTAATTATTAGCAGTAAGATGTTGTTGTTAATCGATAACTGTAGGTTATTAGAAGTATCTGTATTATCGCACATTATGAGCAGTAAGTTTTTGTTGTTAATCGATTATAGAAGGTCATTGGAAGTATCTTAATTGTCGCTCACTATTAGCAGTAAGGTTTTTGTTAATCGTACAGGTAATTGCAAGTCTGAGTAATTTCATTTATTATTAGCAGTAAGTTTTTGTTGTTAATCGATAATCCTTAGTATCTGGAAGTCTTCGTATTTTAAGTCTGTATTGTAAGTTTATTCAGGAAAACTCCGACCAGTTATTATGCGTTATAAGTACACCCAGGAAACAAAGAACGTTTAGCTTGCTTTTTAATACTGCTAGTGAAAGCCTTCTGTTACAATGTTAAATATTTCATTCTAGGAACAAAAAAGATACCATCTTTAATATGAAAGGAATTCTTGTTGACCTTAACTTGTTCTAACACAAGAACAAAAACTTTTATGAAAGACTAGTAGAGAATGATAGCTTATGAGAAAGAGCTCATTGAAATATCCCGCTTTCTTCTGTTTGATATAATCGTAATGACAATATTATGAAAAAGGGCAATGGTCAACCATGTATCCGATCTCTTAATTCAAAGTTGCATTAGAAAAGGTACTTTGATGATACTAAGGACTGTGTATGATATAATAAAACGATTTTGAACACGCAAGCCAACAAGTCACGTAACAGCCGAGAACTACATTTAACATTGTTTGGCGTTAAGTAAGTAGTGTAATGTCACCAAAAATTGATCGATTTTGGGAATCTTAACCAAGAGTCCTTACTGACGAAAAAGATTAGTATACTCAGATCTGTTCACATCGGGAATTATAATCATCAAGACATCCTTTGTATTTGCTTATTTGTTTTGCAATAAAGCTACGTTAGGCTATTTACTGTGTCCACTTTGTTGAATATAACGTCAGAATTTGGCGTTGTAAGCCCGTAAACTTACTGATCTCCCTGCTCGACTCCGTGGTACTCAATGGTATTGGACAATAAAGAAACTTGGATTATCTTCGGACCCGGAGACCTTCCAGAAAAAGACCTGCAAGAAGTCGTGTTTCAGCCGTGATAAGCAAAGTGTGTGTCTTGTAGAAGGTGTGAATCCAGTAACACAAGTGTTAGTAGTAAAATGTGTCCACATGTACAAGAGAAGAGTACGCCACATAAACTATAAGAATTTACGTCTTGAAACGAGGTCAACCTGGATATTGTTTCACCAAGGTATGGTTTCCAGTCATACCTCCCATTCAACCATTGCATACTTCAGACAATTAGAGAATGAAAACGCCATTATTGATATTCCATATGAAGACATACCAGTCAAGCGTATCCGCGCAGTGCCTATGGATTTGTGTGTGATATGACCGTTGAAATATGCGCTGAGAAATTATTATCTTCGTACACTAGATGGATTATAGAAAGCCTGAAGGGAGAGAGCAATGATATGCTTTAGACACGACAGGGATTTTTAGTGAAATCTATACTGTATAGCTATTGAAAAGATGTACAGGCGTATAAAGAGCATGGCCAGGCGTAGGGACACAGAAAGTAACGCCGAAGCTACTTTTAACATAAAATACTCTATCTCTTAATTTGAAATTCTTTTCAAGAAACAATATTTTCTCCATCATTCAAATTCCATTAGATTTAGTTAGGAAAAGATGAAAAAGAAGCACCCCTTACATTTTGAAATATTTTTTCCTTTATCCTTTTAAAATCTCACCCTCTCCTCCACACTCTTATTCTTCGGACAGGGAGATAACAACGCGCGCACACTCCTACACCTACACCTTGTTCGCAGGAGTTTTAGACAGGATCATAACAACACACGCCTGTACCTTCTATGATAGAAGATTAAGACGAGAGGACAACAACACACACACCTATACCTTGTATGACAGGTGATTTAGGCAAGAAGATAACAACACACACCTATATCTCGTGTGATAGGAGATTCAAGATGGTAGACAAAAACACACACACCTGTATATTTTATGACAGAAGATTCAGGATGGTAGACGACAACATACACCTAGATATTTTATGATAGGAGATTCATGGTGGTAGACAACAACACACATACCTATACCTTGTATGATAGGAGATTCATTGTGGTAGACAACAACACACACCTATAACTTGTATAATAGAATATTCAGGAAGGTATACAACAACACACACACCTACATATTTTATGATAGGAGATTCAGGGATGTAGACAACAACACACACCTATATATTTTACGATAGGAAATTCAGGAGGGTAGACAACAACACACATTTATACCTTGTATGATAGAAGATTCAAGAAGGTAGACAACAACACACATCTATATATTTTATTATAGGAGATTCAGGGAGGGAGACAACAACACACACCTATAACTTGTATGGTAGAAGATTCAGGAAGGTAGATAACAACACACACCTATATATTTTATGATAGGAGATTCAGGATGGTAGACAACAACACACACCTATATATTTTATTATAGGAGATTCAGGATGGTAGACAACAACACACACCTATAAATGTTATTATAGGAAATTCAGGGAGGGAGAGAACAACACACACCTATATATTTTATGATAGGAGATTCAGGATGGTAGACAACAACATACACCTATACCTTGCATGATAGGAGATTCAGGAAGGTAGACAACAACAAACACCTATACCTTGTATGATAGAAGATTTAGACAAGAAGATAACAACACCCACACCTATATCTCGTGTTATAGGAGATTCAGGGAGGTAGACAACAACACACCTATATATTTTATTATAGGAGATTCAGGGAGGGAGACAACAACACACACCTATACCTTGTATGGTAGAAGATTGAGGAAGGTAGAGAATAACACACACCTATACCTTGTATGATAGAAGATTTAGACAAGAAGATAACAACACGCACAGCTATATCTCGTGTTATAGGAAATTCAGAGAGGTAGACAACAACACACCTATATATTTTATGATAGGAGATTCAGGAAGGTAGACAACAACACACACCTATGTGTTTTATGATAGGAGACTTAGGGAGGTAGACAACAACACACACCTATACCTTGTATGATAGAAGATTTAGACAAGAAGATAACAACACACACAGCTATATCTCGTGTTATAGGAGATTCAGAAAGGTAGACAACAACACACACCTATATATTTTATGATAGGAGAGTCAGGATGGTAGACAACAACGTACACTTATACCTTGTATGATAGGAGATTCGGGAAGGTAGACAACAACACACACCTATAAATTTTATTATAGGAGATTCAGGGAGGGAGACAACAACACACACCTATACCTTGTATGATAGAAGATTCAGGAAGGTAGAGAACAACACACACCTATACCTTGTATGATAGAAGATTTAGACAAGAAGATAACAACACGCACAGTTATGTCTCGTGTTATAGGAGATGCAGGGAGGTAGACAACAACACACTTATATATTTTATGATAGGAGATTTAGGGAGGTAGACAACAACACACACCTATATATTTTATGACAGGAAATTCAGGAACGTAGACAACAACACCCACCTATAAATGCTATTATAGGAGATTCAGGAAGGTAGACAACAACACACACCTATGTATTTTATGATAGGAGATTTAGGGAGGTAGACAACAACACATGCCTTTATATTTTATGACAGGAGATTCATGGAGGTAGACAACAACACACACCTATATATTTGTTAATAAGAGATTCATGATGGTAGACTACAACACACACCTATATATTTTATGATAGCAGATTCAGGATGGTAGACAAATACACACACCTATATATTTTACGATGGGAGATTCGGGAGGTAGACAACAACACACACCTATATATTTTATGATAGCAGATTCAGGATGGTAGACAAATACACACACCTATATATTTTACGATGGGAGATTCGGGAAGGTAGACAACAACACACACCTAAACCTTTTGTGATAGGAGGTTCAGAATGGTAGACAACAACACACACCTATATATTTTATGATAGGAGATTCAGGAAGGTAGACAACAACACACACCTATACCTTGTATGATAGGAGATTTAGACAAGAAGATAACAACACGCACACCTATATCTCGTGTTATAGGAGATTCAGGGAGGTAGACAACAACACACCTATATGTTTTATTATAGGAGATTTAGGATGGTAGACAACCACACACACCTATGTATTTTATGATAGAAGGTTCAGGGAGGTAGAGAACAACACACACCTATATATTTTATGATAGAACATTCAGGATGGTAGACAACAACACACACCTATAAATGTTATTATAGGAAATTCAGGGAGGTACAGAGCAACACAAACCTATGCCTTGTATGATTGGAGATTTAGACAAGAAGATAACAACACGCACACCCATATCTTGTGTTATAGGAGATTCAGGGAGGTAGACAACAACACACCTATACCTTGTATGGTAGGAGATTCGGGATGGTAGACAACAACACACACTTATAAATGTTATTATAGGAAATTCAGGGAGGTAGACAACACACACCTATATATTTTATGATAGGAGATTCAGGGAGGGAGATAACAACACACACCTATACATTGTATGATAGGAGGTTCAGAATGGTAGACAACAACACACACCTATATATTTTATGATAGGAGATTCAAGGAGGTATACAACAACACACACCTAAACCTTTTGTGATGGGAGGTTCAGAATGGTAGACAACAACACACACCTATATATTTTATGATAGGAGATTCAGGAAGGTAGACAACAACACACACCTATACCTTGTATGATAGGAGATTCAAGAAGGTAGACAACAACACACACCTATGTATTTTATGATAGGAGATTCGGGAATGGTGACAACTAAAAGAAAAAATCTATAAGAGAGAATTAGTTATAAAAATACATCTCCGCTGTGATTGAGGTTATACATTACGAAGTGTTTTCCTTTAAGAGTTTTTTTCTATTATTATATTGAAACAATATTCACCAATAAACGGCAGATTTATGATAAAGAATATACAGGAACTTTATATATATGGATTGTTTAATAAAACTGCAATTATTCATCTAATCACGAAGTACCCATTCAATAGGATAGATATAAAAAACATTTTTGCGTAAGAATTCATTGATGTTGTCAATCTCCTTATGGAAATGATGAAATTTAACATTTAATCACATTTTGTTTGTAAGAATTTCGTATAAAGCTTGCCAAGTTAAATAGAAGCTAGTAATTTTTTTATGGTGAGAGTTCATAATAGTATTGATGTTCAACGGTGAAATGTTTTTTGTTATATTTACTGTTAAACAGCGTGGGACAAGCCAACCTTTGCATCCAGCGAAACGAAATTCTCCGACAGTTCCAAAGTGTGTAACCTGTACTTTTCCATCAAATTCCCCATCCGCCATTAGTGGTCAAATAATCACATGCAGTGTTGTCAATCTAATCGTTTCCCAAGAAAGTCTACTTGTTTTGAAATTTATCTAGTTTTCGAAACGTTCAATTTAGTTTTTGGTTGAAAAGTAATCATATAATTTAGCGCTTTTCAGTTATATTCGACACATAATATCTATTGAACAGTAAATTCATATGATATGGCCAGTTAAGTTATTTACCGGATAAAATGGTCGTGAAACATTTTTCACTTTTTACTCTGGTTCCATACAGTCCACCCTTACCGTCTCACCCCAGGCTCTCATCCTCGTGTACATTCATTTTATTGGGTAAATACTGGTATGTTAACGCCAAACATTAAGATGCTTTTAGTATTTGATGGAAGCTCTTTAACAGTAGTGATGGAAGATAACCGAGAATTTTATGTATAATCTGAATCCAAGCATGCCTTCGATGTATTAGGTCGTCAAGAAATTAATGTTGCTTTTTTTAGATGAAAAAACCCGAAAAACTTATATA
>NW_013668706.1:116750-118902 GCF_000517525.1 Limulus polyphemus
AATCTGATGGTGCCACATCTGGAGAATATGGTGGGTGGTGGAGAACTTCCCAAACCAACTCAATAATCTTGTGTTGCGTCAAACGTGCCACACGTGGACATGCATTGTCGCGGAGAAGAACACCTTTCCGATTGACGAGTGAAGAGCGTTCTGATGAAGGGCTTGATTTAAACGTTTCAGTTGCTGACTATAGATCTCTGTGGATTGAGGAGTTCGAAATGAATTACTCCTTTGATGTCCCACCAAATGCAAAGCATCTCTTTCTGCGGAAGGAGTCCAGGTTTTGAGGTCGGAAGTGTTTTTTTTTCTAGAACTGATCCATTGTTTTTGGCGTTTAATATTAGTATAAAGAATCCATTTTTCATCACCGGTGACAAATCTGTCCAAAAATGATTCACACGCATTATGCGCCAGAAGAGACGAAACAACGTTCACACGTTGGAAACGATGATCACCGAAGAGTTCGTGAGGCACCCAAACACCTTCTTTATGGAGTTGTTCCATATTCCTTAGATGTTTACGTATTGTTTCATGAGGGACGTGCAATTTTAGGGCCATTTCACGAGTGTGTCGCCTTGGGTTAGACTTAACAAGCGTCTTCCGAACATCAATATCAATTCCAACATGTTGACCCCTGTCATCACAGTTTTTAAGGCTAAGCCACCTGAACGAAATTTGCTGAACCATCGTTGACACTTAGGAACGTTCAAAACATTTCCATAAACTTCTTTGCTAATCTTTGTGGCTACAGAGGCGTCGTTTCCCTTCTTGTATTCAAACAGCATTACATGCCGAATGTATGTCTCGTCGTTTTGGCGGTTCGTTTAACTATTATACGTGATATGCGTTTTTTCCGGGGGCGGTTAATGAAAGTGTTCCAAAACGCGACATTAGTTTCTTGACGACCTAATACATAGTGACCAGACACCAATGTTGAAATGTAATGCCACCTCCATGAAATCTTCGTTCACGAGCATTGCCGAAAAGCAAATCGTTTATATTCGAGTATTACACGACCAATCACCAGATATCTGATTTGCACGAAAACAAAACAATGTAGGGTATGATTTAGATAACGTTGTATGGTTTGTCGATCATTATAAATTTTAACTCTTTTATTGTTTTGTGCATCGTATCATTAACCACCACACGAATTAATATTGGTTATAAGCTTACACATTAGGAATTAAGTCGCTAAAATGGTTAGCATTTGCTAGAAATACTACAACGAAAGATTAACTTCTACGCTTTATTCCGGTAAGTACATGATGGTGATTATCTCTGTTCGAGTAAATATATGGTGGTACTTGTTTGTATTCCGGTAAATACATAGTGGTGCTTGTCTGTATACCATTAAATACATGGTGGTGCTTGTCTGTATTCCAGTAAATACATAGTGGTGCTTGTCTGTATTCCGTTAAATACATGGAGGTATTTATCTCTATTCTGTTAAATACATGGAGGTACTTATCTCTATTCTGTTAAATACATGGTGGTGCTTGTCCCTATTCCGTTAAATACATGAAGGTACTTATCTCTATTCTGTTAAATACATGGTGGTGCTTGTCTCTATTCTGTTAAATACATGGAGATACGTATCTCTATTCTGTTAAATACATGGTGGTGCTTGTTTGTATTCCGTTAAATACATGGTAGTGCTTGTCTGTATTCCGTTAAATACATGATGGTGCTTGTCTCTATTCTGTTAAATACATGGTGGTGCTTGTCTCTATTCCGTTAAATACATGGTGGTACTTATCACTATTCTGTTAAATACATGTTGGTGCTTGTCTCTATTCTGTTAAATACATGGAGGTACGTATCTCTATTCTGTTAAATACATAGTGGTGCTTGTCTCTATTCTGTTAAATACATGGTGGTGCTTGTCTCTATTCCGTTAAATACATGGAGGTACTTATCTCTATTCTGTTAAATACATGGTGGTGCTTGTCTCTATTCTGTTAAATACATGGAGGTACTTATCTCTATTCTGTTAAATACATGGTGGTGCTTGTCTCTATTCTGTTAAATACATGGTGGTGCTTGTCTCTATTCTGTTAAATACATGGAGGTACTTATCTATATTCCGTTAAATACATGTTGGTGCTTGTCTCTATTCTGTTAAATACATGGAGGTACGTATCTCTATTCT
>NW_013668706.1:119314-121516 GCF_000517525.1 Limulus polyphemus
TGCTTGTCTCTATTCCGTTAAATACATGGAGGTACTTATTTCTATTCTGTTAAATACATGGTGGTGCTTGTCTCTATTCTGTTAAATACATGGAGGTACTTATCTCTATTCTGTTAAATACATGGTGGTGCTTGTCTCTATTCTGTTAAATACTTGGTGGTGCTTGTCTCTATTCCGTTAAATATACCTGATTTGCACGAAAACGAAACAATGTAGAGAATGATTTAGTTTACGCCGTATGGTTTGTCGAGCATTATAATGGTGGTGCTTGTCTCTATTCCGGTAAATACATGGTGATGCTTGTATGCATTCCAGTAAATATATGGTGGTACTTATCTCTACTCTGGTAAATACATGATGGTGCTTGTCTGTATTCTGATAAATACATGGTGATACTTATCTTTATTCCTCATAAATACATGGTGGTGCTTGTCTGTATTCCGGTAAATACATGGTGATAGTTATCTCTATTCCGTTAAATACATGGTGGTGCTTGCCTGTATTTCGGTAAATACATGGTTATACGTATCTCTATTCCGTTGAATACATGGTGGTGCTTGTATCTATTCCGGTAAATATATGGTGGTACTTGTCAGTATTCTAACTTGTCAGTTAACTCCATGGTGGTGATTGTCTGTATTCCGGTAAATACATGGTGGTAATTACCTTTATTCTGTTAAATACATGGTGGTGCTTGTCTCTATTCCGGTAAGTACATTGTAATGCTTGTCTCTATTCTGTTAAATACATGGTGGTGCTTGTCTCTATTCTGTTAAATATATGGCGGTACTTGTCTCTATTCTGTTAAATACACGATGGTGCTTGTTTCTATTTTGTTAAATACACGGTGGTGCTTGTCTCTATTCTGTTAAATACATGGTGCTGCTTGTCTCTATTCTGTTAAATGCACGGTGGTGCTTGTCTCTATTCTGTTAAATACACGGTGGTGCTTGTCTCTATTTTATTAAATACACGGTGGTGCTTGTCTCTATTTCATTAAATACACGGTGGTGCTTGTCTCTATTCTGTTAAATACATGGTGGTGCTTGTCTCTATTCCGGTACATATCTGGAATAAAATCAAACCTAAACCACTTATAACGAAGATTCTCACTTCATGTATATGTTTAATTGGTCCTTTTATCCTTGAACACATTCTCTTTCTTCTCTCTCTCTCTATATATATATATATGCATATCGTCTTTAATTAAATAAGACATTCTCCTGTGGCGTTATACACAAACAACCTAAGATGCCACCAGGGCGGCTTAATGAAGAGTCTTCAATTACGATGACCTTGGAAGTCACTCCATGGCCTACTTAGCAATGTTGTCATAAATTCTTCCATAACTTACCAGTTTCGTCATAAAACTGTTTACTTATGCAGGGCTGGTTAACTTTGGAAACTAATCAGTCTAATCTCACAACTGAATTCACGTGTTTGGCTTGTTAGATATTCCTTTTGTGTAACTTAACCTTTGGATATCTATATTGTTTCTTGGTTAAAGATTTGTGTAATTTAACCTTTGGATCTCTATAATGTTTCTTAGTTAAAGATTTGTGTAATTTAACCTTTGAATCTCCATACTGTTTTTTAGTTAAAGATTTGTGTAATTTAACCTTTGGATCTCTATATTGTTTCTTAGTTAAAGATTTGTGTAATTTACCTTTCGATATCTATATTGTTTCTTGGTTAAAGATTTGTGTAATTTAACCTTTGGATCTCCATACTGTTTCTTAGTTAAAGATTTGTGTAATTTAACCTTTGGATCTCCATATTGTTTCTTAGTTAAAGATTTGTGTAATTTAACCTTTGGATCTCCATATTGTTTCTTAGTTAAAGATTTGTGTAATTTAACCTTTGGATATCTATATTGTTTCTTAGTTAAAGATTTGTGTAATTTAACCTATGGATCTCCATATTGTTTCTTAGTTAAAGATTTGTGTAATTTAACCTTTGGATCTCCATATTGTTTCTTACTAAAATATTTGTGTAATTTACATTTCGATGTCTATATTTCTCCTTAATAGATATATGTATAACTTACCTTTGTATCTCTATATTGTTTTTTAGTTAAAGATTTGTGTAATTTACATTTCGATGTCTATATTTCTCCCTAATAGATATATGTATAACTTACCTTTGGATCTCTATATTGTTTTTTAGTTAAAGATTTGTGTAATTTAACCTTTGGATCTCCAT
>NW_013668706.1:122179-123990 GCF_000517525.1 Limulus polyphemus
TATATTGTTTCTTAGTTAAAGATTTGTGTAATTTAACCTTTGGATCTCCATATTGTTTCTTAGTTAAAGATTTGTGTAATTTAACCTTTGGATCTCCATATTGTTTCTTAGTTAAATATTTGTGTAATTTAACCTTTGAATCTCCATATTGTTTCTTAGTTAAAGATTTGTGTAATTTAACCTTTGGATCTCTATGTTGTTTCTTGGTTAAAGATTTGTGTAGTTTAACCTTTGGATATCTATATTGTTTCTTAGTTAAAGAATTGTGTAATTTAACCTTTGGATCTCTATATTGTTTCTTAGTTAAAGATTTGTGTAATTTAACCTTTGGATTTCTATATTGTTTCTTGGTTACAAATTTGTGTAATTTAACCTTTGAATCTTTATATTGCTTCCTACTTAAAGATTTGTGTAACTTAACCTTTGGATCTCTATATTGTTTCTTAGTTAAAGATTTGTGTAATTTAACCTTTGGATCTCCATATTGTTTCTTAGTTAAAGATTTGTGTAATTTAACCTTTGGATCTCCATATTGTTTCTTTATTACAAATTTGTGTAATTTAACCTTTGAATCTTTATATTGCTTCTTACTTAAAGATTTGTGTGATTTTATCTTTGTATCTCTATATCGATTCTTGCATAAAAATTGGTTTAATTTAACCTTTGGATCTCTATATTGTTTCTTAATTAAATAATTGTGTGATTTAAGCTTTGGATCTCTATATTGTTTCTTAATTAAATAATTGTGTGATTTAACCTCTGTATTTTTTCTTCCTTATGGATTTGTGTGATTTTATCTTTGTATCTCTATATGATGTCTTACTTATGGATTTGTATAACTTAACGTTTGGTGCTTAGTTTTTCGTGATTAATGCGCATGCATTAAGTCCTGAAAGTAAAGTTAGTAATCTTCCGAAACCACTTTATTCTAGACAGCTCTGCTAGCCTTCTATTTCTTCTGACCTAAGTTAAGTGCCACTCTACTGATAGGAAGATGTGGGACGCTTGAGTGATGTACTGAGCGTGTTGGTCGACAGGTAATGGAACAAACTGAGTGATTGCTACACTTTCTAGAAAGCTGCTTTTAGTCCTTTCATGTTAACTTGTTTTCATCAAAGACTCTCTCCTATGCTTCCCGTGTCTAGGTTGAACAAAATCTAATAATAATCTTATTGCAACCAAAGCCTCTACATTTATTTAATTAGGTCGACTTTCGTGATTTCGTACGTGAGACCTGCATATGTTCAAAAGATTTCTAAAAACACAAAAGTTAAAAGATAGCATATCATCACTCTATTTGATAGTAATACGAAACAATTAAAGCACAAAGAAGTTCAAACTTCATTTTCATATTACCAAGTTCATTGAATAACTACTTATACAGCTACATCTTCTCTACTAATTCTTACATAAAACCTTGTATAGATAATTCTAGTTTAATTGAGAACATCAGAAGAGTATATGCTGTTTATTTTGGTGGTATACTGGTAGAGATAATAACATTGTAACACTACAAGTTATTTTGGTTGTAAATTACACACATATTTTAGTAAGAAACAATATGGAGATCCAAAGGTTAAATTACACAAATCTTTAACTAAGAAACAATATGGAGATCCAAAGGTTAAATTACACCAAAATTTAACTAAGAAACAATATAGAGATCCAAAGGTTAAGTTACACAAATCTTTAAGTAGGAAGCAATATAAAGATTCAAAGGTTAAATTACACAAATTTGTAACCAAGAAACAGTATGGAGATCCAAAGGTTAAATTACACAAATCTTTAACTAAGAAACAATATGGAGATCC
>NW_013668706.1:124734-134317 GCF_000517525.1 Limulus polyphemus
AACATATTAACATTGTAAGTTATTTTGAATGTATACTGGTAGAGATAATAACATTTACATTGTAAGTTATTTTGGTGGTATACTGGTAGAGATAATAACATATTAACATTGTTAGTTATTTTGGTGGTATACTGGTAGAGATAATAATATTTTAAGCTTGTAAGTTATTTTGGTGGTATAGTGGTAGAGATAGTAACATATTAAGATTGTACGTTTTTTGGTGGTATACTGGTAGAGATAATAACATATTAGCACTGTAAGTTATTTTGGTAGTATACTGGTAGAGATAATAACATATTAACATTGTAAGTTATTTTGAATGTATACTGGTAGAGATAATAACATTTACATTGTAAGTTATTTTGGTGGTATACTGGTAGAGATAATAACATATTAACATTGTAAGTTATTTTGAATGTATACTGGTAGAGATAATAACATTTACATTGTAAGTTATTTTGGTGGTATACTGGTAGAGATAATAACATATTAACATTGTAAGTTATTTTGGTGGTATACTGGTAGAGATAATAACATATTAACATTGTAAGTTATTTTGGTGGTATACTGGTAGAGATAATAACATATTAACATTGTAAGTTATTTTGGTGGTATACTGGTAGAGACAATAACATATTAGCACTGTAAGTTATTTTGGTGGTATACTGGTAGAGATAATAAAATATTAACATTGTAAGTTATTTTCGTGGTATACTGGTAGAGATAATAACATATTAACATTGTAAGTTATTTTCGTGGTATACCGGTAGAGATAATAACACCGTAGCGTTATAATATTTAACTTATTTTGTTAACATAATAAAACCTTATTATTATTTTAAGTTGTTTTAGCTTAATACTTGATTCTAATACAGTTTGAATATTCTATTATTACATATATTTTAGTAGTTTATATATATATATATATTCTTAAGTTACTCGTTTTTTAGCAGACTTTATGCATATTGTAGCATTACAAGGGCTTGTAGTAGAGGTTTTATATTTTCTGACTTTACAAGTGTTTTTAGAAATTATATATATATCCCAGCATTACACGTGTTTTTAGTAGATATTATGTACGGTTTAGCATTATAAGTGTTTCTGAGAGCATTTATGTACAGCCCTGCGTTACATGTGCTTCTGGAAGAGTGTATTTACAGTTTTTTTAGGAGAGTTTATATGCAGTTTAGCATTATATGTGTTACTAAGAGAATTTATGTACAATCTAGCATTACGCATGTTTCTAGGAGAGTTTATGTACAGTTTAGCATTACATATGTTACTAGGAAAATTTCTAGTACAATTTAGCATTACACATGTTTCTGGTAGAGTTTATGTACAGTTTAGTGTTACACATGTTTCTAGAAGAGTTTATGAACAATTCGGTATTACACATGTTTCTAGGAGAGTTTATATACAGTTTAGTGTTACTCATGGTTCTAGGAGAGTTTATATACAGTTTAGTGTTACTCATGGTTCTAGGAGAGTTTATGAACAATTCGGTATTACACATGTTTCTGGTAGAGTTTATGTACAGTTTAGTGTTACACATGTTTCTAGAAGAGTTTATGAACAATTCGGTATTACACATGTTTCTAGGAGAGTTTATGTACAGTTTAGTGTTACTCATGATTCTAGGAGAGTTTATGAACAATTCGGTATTACACATGTTTCTAGGAGAGTTTATATACAGTTTAGTGTTACAGATGTTTTTAGCATAATTTATGTACAGTTTAGTGTTACATATGTTTTTTAGGATAATTTATGTACAGTTTAGTGTTACACATGATTCTAGGAGAGTTTATATACAGTTTAGCATTACACATGTTTCTAGGAAAGTTTATGTACAGTTTAGTGTTACACATGTTTCTAGGAGAGTTTATATACAATTTAGTGTTACACATGTTTCTAGGAGAGTTTATATACAGTTTAGCGTTACACATGTTTCTAGGAGAGTTTATATACAGTTTAGTGTTACACATGTTTCTGGTAGAGTTTATGTACAGTTTAGTGTTACACATGATTCTAGGAGAGTTTATATACAGTTTAGCATTACATATGTTTTTTAGGATAATTTATGTACAGTTTAGCGTTACCCATGTTTCTGGGAGTGATTATGCACATTTTAACATTACGTGTTTCTTGGAGAGTTTGTGTACAATCTAGCATTGCACATGTTTCTTGGAGAGTTTATGTACAATCTAGCATTGCACATGTTTCTTGGAGAGTTTACATACAGCTTAGCATTACACATGTTTCTTGGAGAGTTAACATACAATCTAGCGTTACATATATCTCTGGGAGAGTTTATGTACGGTTTAGCATTACATATGTTTCTTGGAGAATTTATGTACAGTATAGTGTTACACATGTTTCTGAGAGAGCTTACGTATAGTTTACCATTACACATGTTTCTAGGAGAGTTTATTTACAGGTTAGTGTTACTCATGTTTCTAGGAGAGTTTATGTACAGTTTATCATTATACACGTTTCTTGGAGAGTTTACATTAAGTTTACCATTACACATGTTTCTGGTAGAGTTTACATTCAGTTTACCATTACACATGTTTCTGGTAGAGTTTACATTCAGTTTACCATTACACATGTTTCTGGTAGAGTTTACATTCAGTTTACCATTATACACGTTTCTTGGAGAGTTTACTTACAGTCTAACGTTACCCATGTTTCTGGGAAAGTTACGTACAGTCTAGTGTTACACGTTTCTGAGAGAGCTTACGTACAGTTTACCATTACACATGTTTCTGGTAGAGTTTACACTCAGTTTACCATTACACATGTTTCTAAGAGAGTTTACTTACAGTCTAACGTTACCCATGTTTCTGGGAAAGTTACGTACAGTCTAGTGTTACACGTTTCTGAGAGAGCTTACGTACAGTTTACCATTACACATGTTTCTAGTAGAGTTTACATTCAGTTTACCATTACACATGTTTCTAAGAGAGTTTATGTACAATCTAACATTAAACGTATTTCTACGAATATGATGAAACTACAAGTGCTTCTAATATAATTGTAAAAAAAAATTATGAACTAGTAGATTTTTATGTATACTCTAGCGTTACCGTGTTTTTAAGAGATTAGGTTTATTTAATGATTACATATCTTTGCAGGAGATTTTATGTATAATGTACTGTTACCCGAGTATTTTGGTAAAGCTTATGAATATTCTACTTTTAAATTTATATGCATTCTAAGGTGGTTTTAGAAGAGATTGTATATATTCAAGCATTTTTCTTGTAAAGTTTATGTATACAATATCGCTACTCGTATTTCTAGGAGAGTTTATATATATAGTCTAACGTGGTTTCATAAGATATTATGTATATTCAAGCGTTTTTATCGTTACACATATCATGAACCACGATTGTGATTCATAATAGGGATCGCTCAAGAATTTGCTCAAAACTCTAATAGAACGTTCTGTCAAAAGCCACCTTAAAAAGTAGACGTATTCTTGAAATAACACTCAATCCTTCCTTTTGAATAGTTAAGACCACCCAAACATCGATAATAAGGAAAATACGTGATTTCACGATTATTATAACAAAATCAAAATTTGCTCATTTATTCACATTATTAATGATATTGATATTATTATTTTACAAGCCTACAGTAAAATCGGCTGAGTATTTTGCACCAAAACCTGTACAGATATACTACATGAAACGCTGTAAATGTTCACGACCTAAAAGTAGATTATTTTCCACTGAAACTTAATTTACATGGTTATAAATACATAATAGATGCGATGTCGTTAGGAGCGGCTGCCTTACTCGACGCGTGTTAAACGCGTGTTTACACAAAACCCCAAGCACAAAACCTGGCTCAGTAAATAACAACCTTAAAAGACACGAAGCTTTATTTAAAGCGATATTTTAGACGTATATTGAAAAGGCTGCTTCTATACTGGTAAAATGATATACGTGTTTAGTGGGGGTTGTTTCTTACTTAAAGTATATATTTGACCATTGCTGTGTATTAACAAAGCCAACATACAAGATTATTCAAAACTGAGAATTTAAAATCTACAAGTAGGGATCGCAAATAAAAGTAAGCAAACAAGGCTGAAGATCTACTGGTGACTGTTTGCTCAAGCTAAAAATCCCTGTTATGACTGTATTATAAAATTATTGCAAGTGATATCTATTGCAGTGTAGTATCAAACAGGAATTTTGCAAAACAACCGAGAGAGCACTTTTAAACTTAATTTGATCTCTTAATTTTATTATGTCCTTCACTCTCTGGCATAAAAAAAATCTGGTATTTTCCTAGCAAGCATATTACTTGGAACCTACAAATCGTGCATATTCTAGAGTATTAATTGGAAACTGCCACGTGAAAGGTTCCGCTGTTACACATCATTACTTATGTCACTATTGTTCATTGTTACTCAAGTTTGCTGTCTCTACGTGAATTTCCGTGACTAATTTCATTACGTTTTTTAACAGTGGACCATCACCATAGTAGATTTTCCTACTCAGACGACGGTGGTGATTCTTTTTACTGTTTTTTATACTTAACTGAAACCGTGAACGTGTATTCAGTATTTATCACCACTGCATATAGCATTGTTTCATATAGCTATTGCTATTTTTAAATAGCTGGTGTTAAGGTTACAGTTGTAAATGTTGTCGATAATTGGCGACTTACGCTAAGTCTGTCGCTGTTGTCTATTTTGCATGACATTATTCGTGTCGCCTTATTCTAACAAACACTTGTGCACACCGGACTTTAGAAGAACATACACATGTGTCATGTAGACCTAACAAGGTGAGCATGTTACTGAGTCTGTTTAGTATTTTTACTCCACTAAAATTGATAAGTACTGCAGACACGGAGTCAAACATGGATTTGTAGCTTTAGAAAATAATTTAGACAGTAATTCCAGCCTTGGTTTTTAATTTTTCTACAGTCCCTAGTTTTAGGCTTGAAAATATAATATTTGCATTTTGATTCAACTTATTTGTGTACGTTTTTGACGATCCCCATTCTCCCTTTTTAAATTAACAACTCTTACTAATCTTGTATACAATAAGGTTACAAGTGTGTGTAATAGAGTTTGTACGTATTCCAATGTGTTTTTAGAAGAGATTTTGAATATTCAAGCGTTCTTGTTGTTTCCTTTAAGGGTTTGTGTATTGCAATAGTGTGTTTTAGTATAGTTATGTATATTCTAATATTACAAGTATCTTTATAATTAATATATGCTCAAGTGTCGGCTAACAATACGAAGAATTAAATTGTGGCGAAATGCTACAAGTTCTTTAAATACCTATAGAATGATGGGTTTCTTTTTTTGTGAGTGTAAAACACTTAAATACACCACTTACAAATTATATTCTATTCTAGTTAGAGGCTGTTTGGGTAATTTATTTTGACATTCCAAATATACAGGTGTTTTATTATTATCTGTTCAAAGTTCACTGCTCTTCTTCTTGATTATATACATTTTCTGGAGGTAGGAGCACATTATATATACAAGGATTTCTATCAGTCATGGACTCATACTTCAGCAGGTCGACTTAAAGTATACAGTTCAAGGTTTCGCCTGTAAGGACGCATACCCGTACTATAAGAACGCCCTCTGGGAGGAGGTGGAAGTGGTAGTGAAGGTACTGGTAATCCTCCTTCATGTGGATGCGAACATCTGTCAGCAGTGGTTCTTTCATTTTGATTTTCATGACTAGGCCAGGTGTTCTCTACAACCTTTAAACGAACATCAGAAAAAATGCCCTGCGGAGAGCACGCAGAAAGATGATCTCCACCTAAAGAGACGTTTCCATGAGGACTGCATTTGTGTGTGGAGTTATTCTCTGTACAGATGTCTGGAACAAGTATTTTCTCCGCAATACCCAGCGAGGCCTTTCCATGAGTACCACACCTGTGTAGGGGGCTATTTTCTATAGAGATGTATGGGACGAGTATTTCCCCGGGGCCGTCGGACACTTTTTCATTTTCTGCATGACAAAAGTCAAATGCTCTCGGAAAACTTGAGGATATTGGCGTTGCTCCCTCTTTAGTGTGTACACCTTTCTCTGTATCGGTTTCCCATGAGTGGATTGGACATTTGTTCTTGTGAA
Source organism: Limulus polyphemus (assembly GCF_000517525.1). Taxonomy (NCBI): domain Eukaryota; kingdom Metazoa; phylum Arthropoda; class Merostomata; order Xiphosura; family Limulidae; genus Limulus; species Limulus polyphemus. Next base: position 130,836 of record NW_013668706.1, read on the forward strand.
AATAGACTGATGGAGTTGCTGAACCCCAGGATGTGGCACGTATCCTAATTTCAAGGATGATGTGGTCTTGAAGACCGGATCGACATCTTGTCACGTTAACATCCATCCCCTCATCAGAAGATGCGGAACATTGGCAGTGGAAGTGCTGGATTGAGGAGGATTGTGAATTTTGGGGCAGTACATCATGAGAATTTAAACCTTGACCAATCTGTTGTTCTGATTCTGTTCCCGGAAGATCTTGCTGGGGTCTAAATAATAAAAAATAATAATGAAAAATACCAAAATTACTTTGAAAATCTTTGGGTCATTGATATGTGTGTGTGTGTATATAAAGGGAAGCTCTGAGGACGTTGATTTATTTGGAAGAAATAAAACTTTTTGTTATTCTGAAGTAAACTGGACTTTATGTTATCCTTTTTACGAATAATCCAGTAGTATCCGCCTAACAATAAAATCCATTACAATACTATTGATAGGAGTGGGATTATTTTGTAAAAATTAATTCAGACTGAACGCAAACACGACAACATGTGCATAGACCGAGCTTAAAAAGTGATATGGAAATTATGAAACCCTGCAAACAAGGTTAAGAGGAAACAGACAAAATTAAAAAAGAGAAACATAAATTTAAAAGCTCAAGAATAAGTTAAAGGAAGGTCAAGAAGAGAGAAAAATCTAAAGAGAGGATTTGCAAGAATGTGATAAGACTTATAGAAGATTTTTCAATCAAGAATGAATTTGATCGAATACAAGATCGAAGAAACCATAGAAAACGCACCGAAATATATAACAACAAAATCGAAGAAGTACAAAAGGACATCAATGTAGTAAACAAGGAAATATAAACAATCAATATTAATGTAGTAAACAATGAAATAAAAAAACAATATTGATGCAGTAAACAAGGAATAAAAAACAATATTGATGTAGTAAACCCAACAAATATTATGGAAAGGCATATCAGGTACAATTTTAAGTAATTTCCAAAGTTAATGGATTGAGTAGTGGACATCAAGCTATGTATCATATTTTAAAGTATTAACTGTAATAGCAATTTCCAACTGTAACAGCTACAAGACATTAGTGGCTGTCTGATCAAACAGATTTGAATGTTACACCCGAAGAAAGTTTTTAAAGTAAAGTCTGCAGACAGAGGAAGACGAATAGACAAGATTATGATATCCAGATATTTCAAATGAAATGACGGATTCGTTGTCACGGAAACAATTTGTAGACAGCATAGTCGACGAAAGAGACTAAAGCAAAGTGATGTACATATTTCAAGAAACCTGTTCAGTTGCTGATTGAACTATAATATATTAAAGTCACAGACAAACTACTAAAAGCACTATCCAGGAATTACTGGCTTGCTTAGATTAGATGGTGCAGAAACATTAATTTCATATAGTGGTGTTAAAGCGCAATGGATTGGTTTGACAATTGTGAACTCAAATGGAAGAAGTAAACCATGGAGAGAAGGTATTTCAATTAAAATTTAAAAGGACACATTGCTGGGCTCTGCAAACCAAAGTCTTTAGAAAATGAAAACCAAATTCGAGCGATGAGAGGAGAAGAAAATAGTTTTAAGTGTTGAAAATATAAACAGTACATCTGAGATTGTGATACTCGACTGGTGGTAATGAATAAGGAAATGAGAACCTGAGAATGTGAACACGTCATCTGCTCTACTTGAGATAAATAAATATTTTATATATTCATTGATGGAAAAATCTATTAACAGGTTGATCAACAATGATTATACAGCTACCATTGTTCTAACAGGTTGATCACCAATGATTGTACAGCTATCATTGTTTTAACAGGCTCATCAACAATGATTGTACAGCTACCATTGTTTTAACAGGTTGATCAACAATGATTGTACAGCTACCATTGTTCTAACAGGTTGATCAACAATGATTGTGCAGCTACCATTGTTTTAACAGGTTCATCAACAATAATTGTACAGCTACCATTGTTCTAACAGGTTCATCAACAATGATTGTACATCTACCATTGTTCTAACAGGTTGATCACCAATGATTGTACAGCTACCATTGTTTTAACAGGCTCATCAACAATGATTGTACAGCTACCATTGTTTTAACAGGTTCATCAACAATGATTGTACAGCTACCATTGTTTTAACAGGTTCATCAACAATGATTGTACAGCTACTATTGTTTTAACAGGTTGATCAACAATGATTGTACAGCTAACATTGTTTAAACAGGTTGATCAACAATGATTGTGTAGCTACCATTGTTTTAACAGGCTGATCAACAATGATTGTGTAGCTACCATTGTTTTAACAGGTTGATCAACGATGATTGTATAGCTAACATTGTTTTAACAGGTTGATCAACAGAGATTTTACAGCTACCATTGTTTTAACAGGTTGATCAACAATGATTGTACAGCAACCATTGTTTTATCAGGTTGATCAACAATGATTTTACAGCTAACATTGTTCGACCTGATATGATAATGAAAGCTGGAGCATTGCCTCCTGAGACGAAGCAAGAAAATGAGTTGTTGTGACCAGCAAGTGATCATAAGGTTCCAGCAAGAGGAAAGTTGTAAGCCGCCTTCACATGATATAAAGATAAATGACATCGAGGAAGGGTGCATTTTGGGAATACATTTCACACAGAATCAGACACGAGATTAGAGTAGCTTCGAACAGTTTTAACATCTCAGACCCTAGTGAGCTACGCGAACATTACAGCACTGGATGTTAAGACTTTAGAAAAACAAGAAGAAAAATACAAGATAATAAAGACACCGAATCTAAATTGCAATAAAGCAGAATCTAGCAGGATAGGTTACCCAAAACCAAAGCTTATTCATTTAAGTGTACAAGTGTGTCGGCAAACAAATATCAACTGGTTAGTTTCATAGAAGACATCATTAGAGGAAATTAAAACTAAGATCCCGAAATTCCTTTTCGTGTGACCAGCAAGTGATAATAAGGTTCCATCAATAGGAAAGTTGTAAGCCGCCTTCACATGATAGATAGATAAATTCCTTTTGAGGTAACGTCTAATGTATCCGATAGTTACCAGTAGACTCCTTAGACCATTTACCCAACTCCACCTTTTACAAGGGGACAAATATGATAAAGGACCAAAGTTATCCCAAAGACGTTTTGACTAAATATTTAAAAAACATTGTTTTGGTAACTGGCGCTGTAATAATATAATTATTGTACTGCTTATATTTATGAAAATGTATATCTTTAATGCAAATGGTTACGCTATTATTAAGTGTATTGTGTCATTGTTTTCTTCACGAAATAGGATTATTCAAGTGACATCATAATCCAGGGGGTGGGGTGCAGTGTCGAAGGCAATGATCTTGATGTAAACATTTTAGAAATATACATTGTTGTTTAACTGGAGAGAAGTTTGAAGTAAAGTGATGGGCATGGCCTTAATGACGAAAAGATTCTTATAACCTAAAAAAAAAAAAAAAAAAAAAAA
>NW_013668706.1:134409-142929 GCF_000517525.1 Limulus polyphemus
AGTCGGTACTTAATGAACGAAAGTATTATTACTAAACTAAAAAAAAAAAAAAAAACAGTTTGAATCATATATAAAATTGACTTAGGTTAGAATGAAATAATGAGCTTATTAATCATTTATTCAGGAATCAGTGTATGATTTAGTTAGTTTTACTATTTCTGAACTTCACATTCATATATTTATTAAATAATCAACAATTTATAGTGACTACGTTCACAATATTTATTAGTAATTACTTGATTATTTTACATTATCTATTAGTAATTACATTGGTCATTTACATCATCTATTTGTAATTACATTGATCAATTTACAGTATTTATCAGTACTTGCATGGTCAGTTTACAGTATTTATCAGTAATTATATTGATCAATTTACCAATTTACAGTATTTATTAGTTATTACATTGGTCAGTTTACAATATTCATCAATAATTATATTGATCAATTTTCAGGATTTATTAGTTATTAAATTGGTCAGTTTACAGTATTTATTGGTAATTGTGTAAGTCAGTTTACAGTATTTATCAGTAATTACATTGATCAGTTCAATGTAGTTATTGGTAATTGCGTAGGTCAGTTTACAGTATTTATCAGTAATTACATTGACCATTTTACAGTATTTATTGGTGTCTGACTACAAACCGTTATAAAAGAAACAAGCAAAATTAGTAAAATGAATCACATACCCTGGAGTACAAGACTCGAAGATAGGCTTGTAGGGTGCAGCCGACACTAGGAAAAATGGATAACAAAACATAAAAATGCTAAATTAAAAGCTTGGTTTTATTCATAAACTAAAGTAATATGAATCATAGTAATTATTTGCTTGTTGGGTCTTGCGGAAAGCTACATGGACGCCTTCTGCTCTAGTCGTTCCTAATTTTGAGGTGATAGACTGGAGGGAAGACAACACTCTCTTTCAACTCTTTGGCATGTCCTGTCAGAACCAATAATATGATTTAACTGTTACTCCTATAAGGTCCCAAAATGCGGAGAGAGATTTTGTTAGGCTGAAAGATAACGGGACATGAACCATGGAACATCAGCTCCTCAATCCTGCATACAAACTATTGTGCAGCACATCACTTTGTCCTAATTTAAATGATAAAGTTTTAAACCAAATAAAAACTGATTATAAAATGTAAAGTATGAAATTCGTAAGTAACACAAAAGCAGGAGCAATATAGGAAGATTTAAGATAAACATATTTCTGAATTTAGCAAAAAGCAGTAGCAGTGTATAGGAATATTTTTGATAAAACAAACATTTCTAGATCTAGCAAAAGGCAGTAGCAGAGTATGGGAAAATTTTAAATACAACAAACATTTATAAATCTAGCAAAAGGCAGTAGCGGTGTATAGGAGGCTTTTTCAATACAAAAAACAAAAAAACATTTCTAAATCTGGTAATAGGGAGGAATAGTATATAGGCAGTTTTCAATACATCAGACATTTCCTACAGGAGGCAGAAGCAGCATATAGGCAGCTTTTCACTATATCAACTTGTGAGATAGCGAATTTTACTTCTATTTAGTTATGGTTTGTTTTCCGTTCATTTATTATTCCGTTTATCGTTTAGGTCAACTCACCTCCTATCTGGAGCACGTTGAGTTTGAGTATGTATATATTAGGAAACTGACACAAGCTTTCTTTGGTGCCCCCTAGTGGCACCGCGGTTTGTCCGATAACTGTGGTAGGCAGAGCACAGATAGCTAATTGTGTAGCTTTGTGGTTAACTTCAAACAAATAAACTTTCCCTGGTGGTAACGTACAGATTTTCTAGATTTATGGTAATAACTGGTCTAACCACTAAATAAAAGACATTCCTTCATCTTGAAAACGAGTTAGTTCACGAGATACAGTTAAAACTATGTATTGTTAATTATTGTTCGATATTGTTATTGATCTTGAGAAGTGATTTGATTTTGGAACATTGTGTTATTCTCTGGTAAATTAAGTTTTATCTTCTTCTGTTCTTTTTCCCAATTCCTTTGATATTTATTTAAATTAATAACATTGAGATTTATTAACATTTGTACCTAGTCCTGCCAGATACGGGTTTACTAATTGTTTTTACAAATTGATAAAATTTGTCTACTAGTTGTATGAAAGTTTTATTTTGTTATATTTTAATAAGTTGTCTTTTGTTTGACCCTGATTGTAGCGGCGTTTTATTTAGTTCGTCCCAAAACGTTTTCAACCCTTGCGGAAAGCTGGTGCTGTGTACAGGAAGGTTTATGATATCAAACATTTCCAACCCTTACAGAATGTAGGTGGTGTGTACACGAAGGTTTATTATATCAGACATTTCGAAACCTGACAGAAGCATACATACCTTCAGAAGATGACCGATCGCTCTGAGGCCAACAAAACTTGCACAGAGGCTTCAGTAATGTTCGGAGGCCCTTTCTGTGAGGTTTTCTGGACAGAACGTACACGATGGGGTCGAGAGTAAAGTTTAATGCTATTCCAATATCAGCAAGTCTAAAAAATTTTCGATCTTGAATAATGGGATTTATCTGGGCCAACGGGATTGTTATCTACAATAATGATAATAATAATTAGGTCGTAGAAATAATCTAAATAAATAGACTTCTTATGTAATATGCGTAGAACTATATATATGTTTAATTCTAAGGCATAATAGATGAGTTTCATCCAGACGTATAAAAAGTATTTTGGATCAGTGAATACTGTTATCTTTAAAATGTAGTTTTATACATGAGGTTAATCTGGATAAGTAATAATGTTATCTTTAAAATGTAGTTTTATACATGAGGTTAATCTGGATAAGTAATAATGTTATCTTTAAAATGTAGTTTTATACATTACGTTAATCTGGATCAGTAATATTGTTATATTTAAAGTGTAGTTTTATAAATGAGGATATACTGGATCGGTAATACTGTTATTTTTAAATGTAGTTTTGTACACGAGGTTAATATACATGTATATCAGTAATACTGTTATCTTTAAAATGTAGTTTTATACATGAGAGTAATCTGGACCAATAATACTGTTTTCTTTAAAATGTAGTTTTATACACCAGGTTAATCTACTTCAGTAATACCGTTTTCTTTAAAATGTAGTTTTATACATGAGAGTAATCTGGACCAATAATACTGTTATAATTTAAAGTGTAGTTTTATACACCAGTTAATCTGTATCAGTAATATTATTACCTTTAAAGTGTAGTTTTATACATGAGGTTAATCTGGATCAGTAATACTGTTATCTTTAAAATGTAGTTTAATACTCCAGGTTAATCTGGATCAATAATATTGTTACCTTTAAAGTATAGTTTTATTCTCCAGGTTAATCTGGATCAGTAATATTTTACCTTTAAAGTGTAATTTTATACATGAGGTTAATCTGGATCAATAATACTGCTTTCGTTTAAAGTGTAGTTTTATACATGAGTTTAATCTGGATCAGCAATACTGTTAGCGATTAAAGTTTCGTTTTATACATGATATTAATCTGGATCAGTCATACTGTTATATTTAAAATGTAGTTTTATACACCAGGTTAATCTACATCTGTAATACTATTATCTTTAAAATGTAGTTTATACACCAAAATAATCTGAATTAGTAATACTGTTATCGTCTAAAGTGTAGTTTTATACATGAGATTAATCTGGGTCAATAATACTGTTATCTTTAAAATGTAGTTTTATACACGAGGTTAGTCTGGATCAGTAATATTGTTACACTTAAAGTGTAGTTTCATACACCAGGTTAACCTGGATCAGTAATAGTGTTATCTTTAAAATACAGTTTTATACACCAAAATAATCTGGATCAGTAATACTGTTATCGTTTAAAGTGTATTCTTGTACACCAGGTTAACCTACATCAGTAATACTATTATCTTTAAAATGTCGTTTTATACTTCTGGTTAATCTGGATCAGCAATATTGTTATCTTTAAAATGTAGTTTTATACATGAGGTTAATCTGGATCAGTAATATTGTTGCATTTAAAGTGTAGTTTCATACACCAGGTTCATATGGATGAGTAATAGTGTTATCTTTAAAATACAATTTTATACACCAAAATAATCTGGATCAGTAACACTGTTGGCTTTAAAATGCAGTTTTATACACCAAGATAATCTGGATCAGTTATAGTGTTATCGTTTAAAGTATAGTTTTATACACCAAGATAATCAGGATCAATTATAGTGTTATCGTTTAAAAGTGTATTTTTATACATGAGGTTAATCTGGATCAGTAATATTGTTATCTTTAAAATGCAGTTTTATACATCAGGTTAAACTGGATCAGTAATATTGTTATATTTAAAGTATAGTTTTATACACCAAGATAATCCGGATAAATTATAGTGTTATCGTTTAAAAGTGTATTTCTATACATGAGGTTAATCTGGATCAGTAATAGAGTTACCTTTAAAGTTTAGTTTTATACCTGAGGTTAATCTGGATCAGATTAAAATGTAGTTTTATACACCAAGATAATTTTGATCAGTAATACCTTTAAAGTTTAGTTTTATACCTGAGGTTAATCTGGATCAGATTAAAATGTAGTTTTATACACCAAGATAATTTTGACCAGTAATACCTTTAAAGAGTAGTTTTACACATCAGGTGTCTCTGGATCAGTGATAATACTATCTTTAAAGGGTAGATTATACAGTCAGAAATGATACTGTTAAATGAGTTGGTATGAATCAGTAATAATATTATCTTAAAATAAAAGTAAATAGGAAGTCTAACCTATCACTCAATTTACCACTTTACCAAGTTCTGAAGTCTAACCTATCACTCAATTTACCACTTTACCAAGTTCTGACGGATTCGTAGAATTTCACCTTTCATCTATAACTCAAGACAAAATAATATCGGAAAAAAAGATAAAACTCATGAAGTTGTGGTGAAATGTATGTTATATGTAAGTTCTACCGACAAATTCGGAGGAGTAGCACCAATGCTACACATATTGTATTCTATTTTTAAAGTGGATATTTATAGAGTTTGACCGTTAAGGATCAGCAATATTATTATTTTCAAAGTGGAGTTTTATACAGTCGGACTATTAAGGATCAACAACAATTATATTTGAAGTAGAGTTTTATACAGTCGGACTATTAAGAATCAACAACAGTTATATTTGAAGTAGAGTTTTATACAGTCGGGCTGTTAAGGATCAACAACAGTTATATTTGAAGTCGAGTTTTATACAGTCGGACTATTAAGAATCAACAACAGTTATATTTGAAGTAGAGTTTTATACAGTCGGGCTGTTAAGGATCAACAACAGTTATATTTGAAATAGAGTTTTATACAGTCGGACTATTAAGGATCAACAACAGTTATATTTGAAATAGAGTTTTATACAGTCGGACTATTAAGGATCAACAGCAGTTATATTTGAAGTAGAGTTTTATACAGTCAGGATGTAGTTTGTTTTTGTCTGTGTAGATCGTACATTTTTTTCAGAGGTTAATGATGGGCATAACTGTTATATTTAGTATTAAGGCTTAGAACGATTGTCATTACCGTTAAGGTTGAGATGCTGCGTCTGATATGTTTGAAATTAAACTTGATAGTGTAGGGATGAGTCTGAGTAATAGAAAAATTATTCGTAAAAAGGTCAACAATTTACAGTCAATATAAAAAGTCCTATCGGTAAAGGGCGCGAACTAGCTTTGACGTACAGCTCTTGATTTCAGAGCTGGTGAGCTATTTTCGAATTTGGTGATACAAAAAAATATACCTGGAATCTTAAGCTGTTTCTGCATTATAAGAATGACTTGGTGTGTATTATGTGTAGTAGTGTGCTGCTGATTAACTACTTGACCTCTTGTAATAACACAATTAGAGACAGACAATCATAGTACAAAAATCCAAAATCCAAATCCTATTGATTAAATATTGTTTTATACCATGTAATAAATAAGTTTTAATAATAATGATAATGTAAACAAGAAAATCAGACGGTATTTTTCATTGTAATTAATCAATTACATTTGGCATAGCCAAATCCTATATAATATTAACTGCCTTGTTAGTGAGTTACTGATATTTCATCTGTAAAGTAAAAACACACAGTGATGATTTGCTAAAAGAGAAACAAGGCCTTCAAATCAATCTCCCAGTAATATTATTATTTTCACAACATTAAAGTTGATATCAATTTACTACAATGTTATTTACGAAACAAAAAAAGTAGAGAATATAGCATTATAAAAACAATCTAGGTGAGAAGGAGGGTAACATACAATACTAAAGTAATATAGTAATGAAGAATTTTTGTATGTACCTGTGGTGTGGCGAAGAGTGTGTAATGAATGAAAGATTCGGTCTTGATAAATCCAGTGTGATACAGATGTGTAATGAATGAAAGATTCTGTCTTGATAAATCCAGTGTGATACAGATGTGTAATGAATGAAAGATTCTGTCTTGATAAATCCAGTGTGATACAGATGTGTAATGAATGAAAGATTCGGTCGTGATAACTCCAGTGTGATACAGATGTGTAATGAATGAAAGATTCGGTCTTGATAACTCCAGTGTGATACAAATGTGTAATGAATGAAATATTCGGTCTTGGTAACTCCAGTGTGATACAAATGTGTAATGAATGTAAGATTCGGTCTTGGTAACTCCAGTGTGATACAAATGTGTAATGAATGAAATATACGGTCTTGGTAACTCCAGTGTGATACAAATGTGTAATGAATGAAATATTCGGTCTTGATAACTCCAGTGTGATACAGATGTGTAATGAATGAAAGATTCTGTCTTGATAACTCCAGTGTGATACAGATGTGTAATGAATGAAAGATTCGGTCTTGATAACTCCAGTGTGATACAGATGTGTAATGAATGAAAGATTCTGTCTTGATAACTCCAGTGTGATACAGATGTGTAATCAATGAAAGATTTTATATTAGTAGCTCTAATGAAGATGTGAATTCAAAGGAAGATTCTGTAAGATTTTGTGATTGAAGATATGCAGTTAATTTCTCTGCGTCTCATGTCAATGAAGGTTTGAAATAAATTTGATGATTTCACGAGTCATACGAAATGCTATTTATGTAATATAAGTATTTTCTAAAAGTATTTATCATCTTAATAACTTTGGGAAAATGGAGATATAGTAAAACATACTGTACCTACGACGATGACTTACCAGTTGTGGGACCCAACAGACTACAAAGAAAACACACAGGACTACCATAAATTTAGCAAACGAAATCTCCTCGGGGGTGGTATGGTTGTAGGAAAGTTCTCTGCTGTCTTTTCGTATGGTTGTCCTTCCCATTCGAGCCATGCATTTCTTTCCCATTCTACAGAGGACCCGTACTACGGCAAGGTTGCAGTACACGATTACAAGGCAGAGTAGGAGCCCGAACACAAACATAAGATAGGCATAAACTTTGTCCTTTGATTTTGTAGCGAAGCGGTAGCGGATACACATGAATCTTTTATCTGAAGCGTCACTGTCGTAATAGACTCCAAAACCCAGAAAGGGCAAACAAACAAGTAACAGAACGACGATCCACAACGAAAAAATAGCTTGTTTAATTCTGGTATAGGTGACGTGCTGAAAAATCAAAGCAAGCATTTTCTTAAGTGTAAAGTGTAGACACAGGTCAAACAATAAAATGTAGCTACAGGTCTTTTGTTAAAGAAAACACAACTATTGAACGTACATAAACCAAAACTAAACTTTATTTTTAATATATTTGTGTATGCTCGTACCATTTGTTACATGACATAACGATTTTAAATTCTTTTGCTGTTGGATTGAAAGAGCTTTAGTTGCAAACTTGGACATCATTGAAACTGTGTTGTTTTTAGTAAACTTAACATACAATCAAGCACGGACTAATTTTTAAAAGTGAAAAACGTGACGAATATTTAAACTTCTAGGAAAATGTGTACAAGGCTAATAAAGGATAAAAGGTCTATTCACCAACAAAATCTAAGAATGATAAATAACTATTAAATCTTAAAAAGATAAACAGCTACTAAATGCTAGAGAGAAAAACAACTACCAAATCTGTGAAAGACAGACAACTACTAAACTATAGAAAGATAAACAACTACCAAATCTGTGAAAGACAGACAACTACTAAACTATAGAAAGATAAACAACTATTAAATCTTGGAAAGATAGAAAACTATTAAATCGTGGAAAGACAGACAACTATGAAATGCTAGAAAGATAGACAACTATTAAATGTTTGAAAGATAGACAACTATTAAATGTTTGAAAGATAGACAACTATTAAATCTTGGAAAGACAGACAACTATTAAATCTTGGAAAGACAGACAACTGTTAAATTCTTGGAAAGACAGACAACTACTAAATGTTAGAAAGACAGACAACTACTAAATGTTTGAAAGATAGACAACTACTAAATGTTTAAAAGATAGACAACTATTAAATCTTGGAAAGATAGACAACTATTAAATGTTTGAAAGATAGACAACTATTAAATCTTGGAAAGACAGACAACTATTAAATGTTTGAAAGATACACAACT
>NW_013668707.1:0-12524 GCF_000517525.1 Limulus polyphemus
AAGTAAAGACTTGTGTCGCTTAAGTTTCGTCGGTACGAAGTTACGGAAAATCAATTAACAAACGGAGCTAACAATATGTAAACCCTATTTACCTAGAGTTCTAACAGGATGTCCTATTATAGAAGTTCAAATACTTGTAGAAACTTCTTTTCAAGCATTATCTAACAATGTTGGGTTTTTATCTACTAGTTCTACACTTAGTAGTGAAGATCAAGTGCCTGATCAACCAATAACTGACATGTTATACCTTCTATTTCTACTACAACTATTGGTGACACTTCATTAACACTATGGACACCATCTTTTATCCAAAACTGCTAGAACTCCCTCTACTTTTTCTCTGTAATCCCAGCAGGAATTACGTTTTTTGACTGTTCAGTCAATGTAGGGCTACTATTATTTTTGGGAACTTTCTTCTGTAAGCTACAGCCTTTGGGGCTTTTCTGTTTTCTGCCTTTCTTTGATGCTGGCAGTCACAAGCTATGTGACCCTTAATGCCACAATTAAAATATGCTATTTGCTCATTTTTTGTTTTTTCAGGCAGTTCCTTGCTCTATGCCCAACTTTGCCACAGTTGAAACACTGGAGAATGTCAGGCTTACTTTGTTTAATTTACCAATCTACTTTGCTAGGTCTATTTTCTACATTTACAGGAGAATGTTTAGGCCTATATGTCTGTTTTTCTCATAGCTCTTCTCGAGTGGCTACTTCAATCAGATCAAGAAAAGTTGCTTGAGGGGTATTTGCTTCATTCACATAATATCTAGCTGCTTTACTGTATATCCCTCATTCATATTAACATTTTAAAGTATCTTGTATCATCAATTTGTTTGGGTGTGTATGAGCCCTACACAACCTATTTCCTAACTCCTGCAACTTATGTCCAAAAACTCGGACAGATTTGCCTCATTGCTGAGTTAAATTATGCATCTCTGTTAAAATTACATTTGTTGTTTATCGCTTCCTATACTCTTCTATTAACCTATGTACTAGATACTGAAAATCTGTGATTTCATTTAGTTTGTTATAAGCCCTAATATAGCATTTTGCTTCTCCTGCTGTTCTTAATCTGGCCATCAGTCCAGCCTGGTATTCTTGCAGCTTCATTTAAGGCATCAATAAAGCCCTCAACATCCTTGTCAAATCTACCATGATATAACGGTATGGCACTCGTAAAATGTGTAGTGCTGTATGGATTTACTTGTGTGGGTTGTTCTGCTGCAGCTTTGTAGTTAGTGTCAGCTCTTCTATCAACTCTAGGGCATGCACCACCCTCTTCTGTAGTCGTGTCTAAACCAGCAGTAGCCGTATTCACTTCCTTACTACTTTTTTTTAACTTACACTACTTATAGTATTTCAGCTGACTTTCTTACTTTTTCTGCCTTTCTTTATTGTGTTTGTGATTGGCAGTGCCCTTAGGGCCAATTGTTGGAGTTTCAGTTATACTGCCAATCACACCAAATTTATTGAATAGAGGGGTGCAGTTGCAAGTGAAGCTCACAAGTCACTAACTCGCGGTAATTTACAGTTAGAATAAAGAAACAGATTCCAAGACTAGCATTGAACAGAATATAACAACATTTATTAGATCTTTCCACATAGTATACAATGTTAACAGCAGTAGTTAAACATTTACTAACTGTTAGTTTTGCACAACTTTACTTTTCACTTTTTAGTTAACACTGTTGACCAATACATATAGAATACTTTTCTCTAGTATAAGCATTAACCTTAATTCTAAGTTATCAGAGCCTGAGGGTAGTCAGACTAATTTTTCAGAATTTTTATTCCTGTCAGTTGTTGGGCCTATGCAGACAGGAGATTGGTGTCTAGTCATTGGTCTTCCTTGTCTCTATCAATGCCTAAATTCTCCAAGGTTCATAAGTTAATCATTCCTCAATTTGTGTTGATTTTTTACTAAGATTGTAGATGTCCAACTTGGTTGTAGTTGGCTTCTATTTGCACTTTGCCTTAGCAGTGGAGTCCCACCACTATCATCATTTATGGTCAGGTACTGCAGTTTTGGGTTTTTTCCTTCACACTCACCTAGCTTCACGTGGGTTTTGCTGTATCATACAAGTTTTTTCTCATACTCTTCATTCCATCATTCTATGCACACCCTATTCCACGGACAACTGGTTACTGCTGGCACAATTTTGTCAATTGTTAGATAATCAAATCCTGATTTTACTTTCAGATACAACAAAGACAAATTTCCCTTTCAGGACTTTTCATGTCATCAGTCTCGGTATTTTTTTTCATTTTGTATCTCAGTCAGGCTCAGTTGTCTCCCATCCTGTTCATAATAAGACACCTTTCCTTCTCCCACTGCATAGATTGTTTTTTCATTTCTGGGAATGTGGGCATCACTAACATCCTTCTTGCCTTTGGGACAAGAATATAAGTGATCCTTTTATTGGTCTTTAAGCTACAAAGGATCATACACATCTATTTACTGGTTCCCCAGTTTTCTTAGTTGGGATCATTCTTCAATCTCCAGAGGTTGTTAAGTCGGGACACTACTATGATTTGAGTTCCTCTTCTGCCACCTTGTTCAGAGTTCCAATCTTTTTACAGTTGGGTTGTTTATGCCAACAGTCAGGAATTCCAGAGTCTATGCACAGACAACAAGGATTCCTTACACAATGTTTTTGTCCTTCTTCCTCTTCAACAGGCAAGTACTCATGGTCTGGGCTTCTTAAGGAGTAAATCATCAAGCTTCATTCTGACTACTCCATGGGGGTGTCTTATGTTTCTCACCAAGGAGGTATGTGGTCTAGGACTACTTATTTTCGAATTTTGGACCTCCTTTCTCGGGACTAGTCTTATTTTCCACCCTTCTAGCTGGCCATATTTTGTGGGTGATGCTGTAGTAGCAGGTCCATTGTCTCAATCCAAGCAGATTCTCCCAACAGAATAGATGTTGCATCACAAGTTTCAGTTGGATTGGCTCTCATTTTGCAAGTGTAATTGGTGGATTGGCCTCTCAGTCAATCAACCAAGTCCTGGCAATATGGTCTCCAGTATCTCATCTTTGGGCTTTGGCAATAGATGCTTTCTGTCTGGACAGGATGGGATTACCATTCTCAACCTTCTCTCCACTTCATATCTTACCCAGGGTACGAAATACGATTTGTTCCAACCCATTGTCAGATTCTGTTGACAGCACCAGATTGGCTGCTACATTTGGCCATGCTCTGATATGGTACACCCAGCTATCCAGAAGCTCAAGCTTCTGGAATAGAGGTTATGCTGTCTTTCACATGACATTGGGATCTAATTTCTTAGGTTCACGTGTAATTGTCTCAGTTTCTGCACAGTTCAAAAGGCACTTTTATCAACAGTAATTACATACATATCAACAATGCTGTATTGGGAGGAGGTTAAACCCTTTTCAATCAGTGGTGTCAACCATAACTTGTTTTATGACTTGGCTCCTTGATAGAGGTTTTTGCATCTTCCACAATCGCCATTGTTTACAGCAGCCTTATCAACTACCATTCGATTATTGCGACTATATTTTTTGAGTCCCCAGTACTCTCCAGATTCCTCACATCATTTTGAGTAATTGGTCCCAAATGACTATCCGGTTACCTATCAGGTAGTTTAAGGATACGTATTCTTTCTCTACACCTGTTTGTGACCTGACTCTTATATGCCATGCATCCCCTTTACATGCAGGCTTATTTTTTTATGGCTACTGACCTATGGACATCACCAGTAAGAGTGATGTGCACTGTTTGTCTACAGACCATTTTCTCATTCTCTCTATGTCCTGAGACCAGTTCTTCTTACCCAACACTCTTTCAAACAGTAAAGGTGTTCAAATCTTTTTTCCTATTCATCTGCTCACTCTTTCTCTCTATGTCCCATCAAATTTCGATCTTGGTCATGTTCAGACAGGGTCTTGACGGTTTTGTTGCCTGCTCTTATATCTTTAGAGATACTAGACAACACTTTCTATTCTGGGCTCTCTTTCAAGGCGAGATATCTTCTGTGTGTCCCATTTAATCAGAATTATATTTTCTATGCCCTTAGCAGCCTGGTCAAATTGCCCACTGGAGGTCACTGTGTAGACTGGTATGTGGACCTCCCTCAATATCTTTATCTCACATTATTTGCTTGATCCCGACAGTCTCTTCATCTGAGGGTTTTTGCCTAGCCCCTGTAGCTATCTTAATCATTTCTGCTACATTATCCAGAGGGGTGAGTATTTTTATTTCTACCTTTCAGGGCCCCTTACCTCATTTTCACAGGATCGCACTCTGTGGTGAGTGCTGCCCAGGCAAGTATGCTTTTATCAAACCAATTCTACACTTGCAAACACTATTTCACTATAATCACTACCAATTGCTACAGGCTCTGTAGAAATAAGGTGTTCCATAAGACCACCTAGGAGCTCACCAGGTGGTATTATCATACTATGCTGGACCATCACTCATGGACTATCATGAGTAAAGCTAAAAGCCATTCATTGGATTGAATAAATCGGGGTTGGTTTGCTTTTAAAAATTTAGGGAACTTCTTGCAAACTTTCTAAGGCACTGTTCGTCAGGACTATCCAACATGCATTACCCCTCAGATTCTACTGGTAGAGTTAGGGAGTCCTTAACATACATGGTTTCCAGTCACTGGGGTGGTGGATAAAGGCTTTTCCTCCAGAGTGATAGAGTGATAAGAGGGCAAAGTTAGGGGCCCTCCTACCTGGGTCCCTGAATTTTGTTTTCCAGTTGTTGGTAGGAGCAGCACTAGCCTATGCAGGTGCCTACTCATAATACTAGTTCAGATTTGACTCTCAGCTATCTGTTTGGGGTGTGCATGGCCCTTCATTTTGATGAATAATGTTTCAGTACATTGTTCATGGAAAGGGGGTCCACAATCTCCTCATATTTCCAAATGCAGAGTGGTCCCATCCTGGGTCCTTGGTTGAGCACAGTTGTTCCATATCATCCCCATAATTCCGGGGGCAACTGGAATGCTCCTTGCCCACTCAGTCGACGAGTGAGAATGAATATTCACAATTCCAGACCAGATGAGTTTTGTTTTTTTGGTTGAGTATGGCATACACAATCTCGTCATTCAGAACCTGGGTTGCTGGCTTTTGGGCTTCTTCAGGTGGAAGAGAAGGCTTTTCTGCTTTAATATGGCTTACTTTTTATTCATCATTCTGGTGGTTCAGAATATTTGGCTATACATTGGGATTCAATCAATAGTATATATATATATGTCATATATGTAAAGTTGTGGCCAATTGCCCTAACCACCAACGTGGGATATGAGGATCAAGACTCCATAATTCCAACCCCAAGTATTAGAACCTTAGCTATCTGGTTGGGCTGGCCTATAGTGATGATCGCTCATGTACAATTCCACCCTTGATACAGGAACTAAGCTCAGGGTGAAGAGCATACATGTTCTGAATGTAGTGCAAAACCCCCACTTGGATACCAATCTTATCTTGGTATACCCATGATGTATGCAGACGCTTTCTGTATGAATAATGCTCTCACCAGCCCCTCCACCTTCTCAATGTGGGATTCTAGCTATAAGTGTCAGTGGTAGTAAGTATGTTTTGGAAGTTAACATTTTCCTAAGTTGGAAATGTATTTCTAATAATAATACTGACACTCTTCCTCCTAACTGAGAGCAGGTGTCATAGACTGGAATGGTGTCAGTCTTGAAAAAATGATAAAATTATGTCAATGAAGTGCTTATATACCAAGACAAATATCGCCAAAGGCAATTGAGTGGAGTATAAAAGACTGGAGCAAGCAAGAAAAAATCAGACCAATGCTTAGATGGGCAAAAAAAGAAATCCTAGTGGTCCAGTAATAGCTATAAGTGTCAGCGGAGGTAAGTGTTATTGGAAATACATTTTCAATTTAGGAAAACGTTAGCTTGTGCAATTGAAAATTCACCTATAAAAGTAAGTTCAAGTGGAGAAATATTTAAAAACAACAACATATATTTAAGTTTATAAAATTCCATTCTAGAGTTAATGAATAAATGTATTTACTAGAATATTCTTCATTTTTTTGGATCATTTGTTACTAGACCTGTATATGTTAGGTGCAATAAGGCATCATGTATTCTAAAATGATGAAATTAGAATATAATTGCGCTGTTGAAAAAAATCCTTAGAAAAAGCTCTGATTACATAAAGCTATTCATTAACCAGATTCCATGTATACAAACTACTGGTACAACTATTGCAGTTGATATTCAATATGGCAGCAAAAGAAGTAAGTGAGAAATGTGTGGCATCCAATGAAAAAATCATCAACAGAAATGTTTTGATAAAGCGCAATGTACCAGATTTATAGAAAAAAGTTTTCAAAAGTATATACATCAAAATGAAAGTGTAATAAATGTCATGAGGAAAGTAAGCAGCCCACATATAGTGATACAGACTTAAGGCTACTTTAAGTTTATTAGTGTTATTCTTATAGATAAAGGAGATTAAAAATATCACCACATTGATTTCAACACTGTCTGAAAGTATAGCTTTTAACTCTCAGAAATATGATAAATTGTTAAGACAAGTAAAAATAGCTTTTAAGAACTGACTGATTGCAAGAAAGAAGTTGAAGAATTAAAATGTGAAAACATTTTTAGCAGTGGAGATTTCAAACTGGAAGAACAGGCTTAACAAATTCAAACAACAAAGTTACAATCAAAATATAGTTGGAAGTCACTGAAATGATTCATGAAAACACAGAGGTAATAGTTAAGGAGGTAGATATTGCTTTAGACATCACAATGGGACCTAATGTCATAGAAAACTTGCATAAAACAGGTTAAAAATGACATAATTAGGAAATTTCCAAGATCTGTAATAGTTAGATTTAGCAACAGGTCTCTGCATTAAAAACTGAATGTAAAAATTAATTGATAGTGAAGAAAGCAGGAATTGTTAATAAAGAACTTGCTAGATGTATGTAAATGCACATTTTTTTAAAGATTTATTTCATAAGGCATATATTAAGAGGGGGAAAAATTCTCTTGGGTTAAGAATGGTAGAGTTCTTATCAGAAAGGAAGAATCAATGAATGTCATACACATCATAAATGAAAATGATATCAAAATATTGTAATGTAATATATTTATATTATAATTTTGATGATGGTCAATGATTTAAGTAGTTTGAACTCTTTAGATTTTAATGATATTGGTGATTATGTTGAAATTGATCAAATGGAAAACAAAATTGGTGATTTTGCTGGTTTGTGAATATATTACATGGATGCAAGAAGTCTGAGAAAGAATATGGATGAAATTTTACAGGAATTAGAGTGTATAAAACTTGATTTTATTTATTTGGTATTTCTATAAACATGGCTTACAGATGATTATTTAATGTTTAATATTCAAGGTCATTTTGCTTATTTTTCAAATAGGCGAGACAGAAAAGGTGGAGTCACTGCAGTTTAAAGAGCAAAAATTATTTGATGTGTGTCAAAGTTTATTGACTTTGAATGATGAAATTGAAGTTATAGTACTAAACATTAATAATTTGTAATCAGGCTGTCTCTATAGGCCACCTAAAGATGGTTTAAGAATATTTATGGAAAGTTTAGAACATGTATTAGTTATGCTAAATCAGGAACAATCACCATTTATTATAGTAAGACATTTTAATATTAATCTTTCAAAAGACAAAGAAAAGCATGTTAGTATTCTGTATGATTTAGTTTATTGTAATCAAAATAACAGTGTAATCAATTTTAACTTGCCAATAAGAGTAACAGAAAAAGCAATACATTAACTAATTATGTTGTTTCTAATTTTAAGATGGTTGAAATGGAAGTTTTACGGCTGTTTATTACTGGTTATTATCATATTTTTATCTAATTAATTCTTGCAATATCATATATAAACAACTTATATGGAAATGTTAAGAAATTACACAGTGAGTTAAGTATAATTAATTGGGATACCTCACATGGTATATATATATATATATATATAATGTAAATTAAGGTTTTAAGTATTTTTTAAATGTCTTTCAAGTTATTACAATAGCTGTTTGCCTGTAGCAACAATGAATGTTACACCCTAAAACATTTTAGAATTGATAGAAATATATCTTGGGTTAACAATTATATATAAATTAAACAATAATAAAAATTAAATTAACATTTAAAGCTAAATTATCTGATAATAATGATGATAGAAATAAGTATGCTGTGTTCAGAAATAAATTATCAGTTTATATTAGAAATATCAATTAAAGTTATTATTATAGTATCTTGCTCTAACATAGTGATGCAAAAAATAAATTGAACTGCAGTAATAATTTATTATTGAATAAATCATCAACAGAATAGTTTGTTGATGACATAATTCTTGATAATGCTATAATCTGTTGGTGATAATACTACAATAACAGATTCATTAAGCAACGTAAATGCATTTAATGATTTTTTTTATTAATGACATAGATTAATTGATGAAAAAATAAATCATAAGGGTAATAAATATCAGGTTGATTGATAATCCAAAAGATAATTTGAGAAATATATTTGTGAAATTAATAAACAATAGTGAAATAATTAATATTGTAAAAAAAGTTTTAAATACAAAAGCAGTTAGATATCTACAGTAGTTATAAAAAAAATCATTGAATTTATTACTGTTCCATTACAGTATATATTTATGTATTGACAAACAATTTTTTCCAGATTCTTTAAAAAAAGCAAAAATAGTACTAATATTTAAAAAGACAAATTATTAATTATAGACCAATAACTATATTAAGCATGTTCTCAAAAATATTAGAAAAATCAATTTATAGTAGATTTTGTTAATAACTTTGATTTATTGTGTGAATATCAGTTTGATTTTTATAAGGGCAAATCAACACAACAAGCTTTTCAAGTTTCATGTGAGTGTATTATTGATAAAATGGAGAAAAGTTAATTTGTCATAGAAGTGTTTTTAGACTTATCTAAAGCATCTGACTGTGTAAATCATAATTTATTATTAAAAAAACATTCACAATTGAAAAAAGGGGTGAAATGCATAACTGGTTAGAGAGTATTTATAAAACAAAATTTCAAAAGTTAATATCAATAACAGATATTCTTATGACTAAATAAGTGCAAAAGGTGTTTCTCAGGGCATTGTTCTGGGACCACTGTTGTTAACGATATACTGGATTTATTATTTTATACAAAACAGATTATATTTGCAGATAATAATTCAATCTTAGGTTATAATACAAATGTAGGGTTTTTAGTTGAAATTATTTTCTCATTAGATAAGTTAAATTATTGTCTTAGTGAAAGTGATTTGTTTGTAAATCTTAGATACAGCTGTTCAATAATTATATTCCATTTAGTACACTACCTGTACAACTGCTGTGGTTGTATGACAACATTAGATACAGCTATACACTAATGAGATTCCATGTAACATACAGTAAGTGCTCATCTACCACTATTGTAAATTGCATGACAATACACCTGTTCACTAACCAAATTCCATGTAATACACACTGCTTGCTCATTTACATCTATTGTGGCTGTATAATAAATGATATAAGTAGCTGTTCAATAACTGGATTCTCATTTAAAAATATTGTGGTTGTATAACAAAATTATATACAGTTTTTCACTAACCAGATTTCATGTAATACACTACATGCTCTTGTACAACTATTGTGGTTGTATGGCAATATAACATACAGATGTTCACTCACCAGATTCTTTATAATGCACACTACATGTACAACTATTGTGGTTGTAGGACAACATTACATACAGCTGTTAACTCACCAGATTCTTTATAATGCACACTACATGTACAACTACTGTGGTTATTGGAGAACATTCATATAGCTGTTAACTCACCAGATTCTATATGATACATACTACATCTACATGTACAACTATTGTGGTTATAGGAGAACATTCATATAGCTGTTCCCTAACCAAATTCCATGTAATATGCACTCAATGCTCATATTCAACTATTGTGATTGTATGACATACAGCTTTTCACCAACAAGATTCCATGTAATATACACTACTTGCTTATATACAGGTATTTTGAATGTATGACAACATTATATAAAGTTATTGACTCATCAAATTCCATATAATACACTATATGCTCATGTACATCTATTTTGGTTGTATGATAACATTAGATACAGCTGTATTCCAATCAGATTGTACCTTTTAGATAATTCTTTGGAAATAGATCATTTATGTTCAAAGTCAGTTGTATATTTTGGTCAAACACATTCAAATCTGTTTCAACAAAAGCATTTAGATATTTAGAATTCCATTTTGTGATGAAAAACTATGAGTGATGTCAGTTGGTTATTTTTATTTTATCTTACCTGGTTAGACAGTTAAGTAGATAACTTTGAGAATGTGTAACATATAGTGAAACAAAAACTTGTATGCAACAAAATATATAATCTATGTTATTCTCAAACAATGAAACAATTATTTGTTAGTTATGTACAGGATTAATTTGAAGATATAGTACAAAGATTTGAATTGCATTATACTATCATGGCAGCTTGAAAGTATGTAGGTTATTCACACATTCAGGAGTATATACTTTGTACTTCTTTATTTCTGTGTAACTGAAACACATGACAGATTGTTTTTCTCTTTACTGACATAAGTAAAAGGTATTAAAATATATACTTTTAAGCCATACCCAAATAATATACAATAATATAACAACAAACTAGATTTACAAAATGGATTTTAATCAATGATTACATAATCATTCACACCAAAAAAAAAGTAAAACAGTATCAGTTGTTTACAATATTTGTTTTACTCTTAAAAAAATACATTTCAAACCAACATAAAAATTCACATATCTGTCAGTATAGTGAAGTTAACATCATTACTTCATTATTATTGTTGCCTGAATTTTTTTCAGTGCAATCCACAATATTTGGATATTGGGAATCTTCAGTAGTTAAAATGATAACAATTATAGACATTTAAAATACTTTGTACTATAGACTTTGTGTTTCACATTTGCATCTTAAAAACTGAAAAGTATCAATAAGAACACATTCCTGTTTAGTATGGATGCAAATTGTTAAAGTTAATTATTAAAGTCATACTGATGTAATATAATTACTAGGGATGCACGGGTAGCAAAATTTGGCTGAACACTGGGTCCGGATACCTGGTCACTAAGCTTTGGCCAGGGCCAGGTATCAACTGGGACTGAGTTCTCCCCCCCAAATATACACAAAAATTATAAACAAAAACAAAATTGATGTTTATTACATATAACCAAATAATCACCAACAGAACATTCAAGTTTTACTTTCAATGCCTAGCCCCAACTTCTCAAACCCTAACCCCTATTGTTCTCAAAACCTTCATCTTCCCCAGAAATCCACTTCTCAAGCCATGCCTGTTAT
This sequence comes from Limulus polyphemus, assembly GCF_000517525.1. Lineage (NCBI taxonomy): Eukaryota > Metazoa > Arthropoda > Merostomata > Xiphosura > Limulidae > Limulus > Limulus polyphemus. The sequence goes on from NW_013668707.1 coordinate 11,402, forward strand.
TAACCCCTATTGTTCTCTGAATCCCTGACTTTCAGTGGGCAGTCAGTCTTTGGTGCCTGGAACACATTTTTTTTTAAAAAACTAAACCAATTATTGAGTGTAACTTTCAGTACCGTGTTAGTTGCCACAAATATTAGGGCTTAGATGCCTAACTTCGATACTCGGCCGGAGCAGAACATTACTGGGTAGCCCAATATCTGGCAGGGTACCCGTGCATCCCTAATAATTACAGATAAGGATTAAAACAAAAAAATGGCCCTTAATACAACACTGAGATGTTTATTTGACTAATATCTTCTCATCTTGACTCTTAACTGTTTCTTTTTGTTTTTTCTTACTGTGACATCATATTTAAACTAAAGTCTTATTTTGTTACTTCAATAGAAGACAATGGTCCTCCATATGGCCAAATATATTTGGACAGTGGGCTTAAAGTTGTCAGAATATCTATAGATATACAAGAACAAAACCACTGGATAAAGTTATGAGCTATGCACTGAACTTGTTGTTCATTGTACTTTTGTTCAGATCAGATAATAATTATAGGCCATCCAAATAAAGCAACTACAGTAATAATACTAAACACGACACCTTATGTGCAAGTGTGTACACTTTGGAAATATAATATTATTCAGATAAATGATACAAACCATATGAAATATATATAAAAGTTATAAAAAATTTCCTCAAATGAAAAACACCACAAAACAAATTGCCAACAATGTGTTTCTGAAGGCTGACTTCACTCCACAGTTTTCATATTGCTCCTGAGGTTTTTTTTGACAATGTTCTTTGTTGTGACCCACACATGATGTGTAGGCCATGGCATGGGCTACGTATGTCTGTTCTTGCACTCCATGAAACAAATGAGCCATAGGCCCAATAGCATATAGGGCAACATCCTCACCACCGTGAGTTTCTTCAGTCATTGGAACCAAAGAAAGCTGCTGATAGTCTTTGTGAGCTGTGTAAATACAAAAAATGTAACAAATAATGATGTTAAAATCATAAATAATAATCCACGTTAAACTGGTACACAATTAAAAACATTTTATTTAGGTCATAGATAGGCCTAAATAAAATGTTTTTAATTGTGTACCAGTTTAACGTGGATTATTATTTA
>NW_013668707.1:13494-15595 GCF_000517525.1 Limulus polyphemus
ACGTATACTTTGTGTCTGTCCTTCATGCCCATGAGCTCAATAGTTACCCACACTGGTCCCTACAACCTTGCATAGTGGTCTGTCACACCACAGAGCTTCTGTATGACTTCTGGTACTCCTTTGTGATCTAGCACCCTGATACTCACAAGCGTTTGCTGAGATGCAGAATCTATGACAAAGTTGCACTTTTGGCCATCCACTTTCCTGTCACATAGACACTATGCGTGCTTGGCATTTCACACCTAGCTGTTGGTACTTTCACAATGGGGGTTGGTGGGCGTCCCTCAACACCAACCACTACTGGTTTCCCTAAGGCTGACTTATTGGTAGTATTCTTCTTACAGTGGCTCCTCATATGTCCTTACTCTCCACAGTTCCAACAACCTTTCTGGGTAGCAGCCTTTCCTGCCGTGGCATCTTCCCTGTGTTGAAGTTTCTGGCATTGAGCTTTCTTGTACCCAGGTTTGTTACAGTGCCAGCAAAGTTCCTTAAACCTCTCTGAAACCTGACCTTTTTGGCCTTGAATCCTGATGACTGTGTTGGACTTAACATAGGATTCGAATTCAAGAGCTCTGACCATTGCATCCTGCATAGTAGAGGGGTGTGCTTGCTTTACTTGTATCTTCAGTTGTAAACTTTCCAAGGCATCTACAAACTGATCCCTCAGCAACAACTTGAGGCAATCGAGTACTGCAGTTGGATAGACCTTGTGTGCCATACTTTCGAAATCCTGTGCCAGCTCTTGCAGGCTCTCCCCTTTAGCACTGCCTCTAGTCCTAAACTTAGCACTGTAGATTTCAGACTGGTTTTGAGTTCCATACCTGATTTATAGAGCAGCTACCAGTGCTCTATAGTTGTGCCTGTTGTCTGCTGACAACTGTCCAAGTATTTCCAGTGGTTGTCCCTTCTGGCTCGTTGCGAGGTATACTGCTTTCTGCTCCTCTGTCCATCCATTTATTTCTGCCAGTAGCTCAAATTGTGCTCTATATGCTTCTCATGGTGCCTTCCCATCGAATTCCTGTGGCTTCCTTCGTAGTAGATCACCCCTATTGCTGACACACATGTCTGGGATGTGACTTCTAACAGGACTGAAGATGTCTGTATTAGGGTTCTGCTGCGGGGTCAGGAAGGGGCTTCCTGTTGTCTGGGGCTGATTAGGTCCATGGTTAATATATCCTCCTTGTGTAAAAGACAGTAAATCATCTTTTAATGTATTTAATTCACTTTGAAATTTACTAATCTTTTCCATTTATGTATACTGGCTTTCTCTCAACTGTTGGAGACTTTCTTCTTGTTTCTTTTCTTGTTCCAATTGCCACTGGTGATGGTTTTCTTGCCACTGCTATAATCTCTCTTCTTATTTATTTTCTTTCTTCTCCAACCACTGCTGTAGTCTCTCTTCTTGTTTCTTTTCTCGTTCTTCTTGTTTCTTCTCTTTTTTTCTCTCCAACAACTGCTGTAATCTCTCTTGTTTATTTTGCTGTTCGAGCTGCCACTGTTGCAGGTTTTCTTGTCACTGCTGTTGTCTCTCTTCTTGTTTCTTTTCTTTCTCCTCCAACAACTGCTGTAATCTCTCTTCTTGTTTCTTTTCTTTTCCTCCAACAAATGCTGTAATCTCTCTTCTTGTTTCTTTTCTTTTCCTCCAACAAATGCTGTAATCTCTCTTCTTGTTTCTTTTCTCGTTCTTCTTGTTTCTTTTCTTTTTCCTCCAACAACTGCTGTAATCTTATTTCTTGTTTATTTTCTCGTTTTTCTTTTGCTGCCATCAAATCTGCTAAGCTGTAGTTTGATTTGCCACTTCTCGTTTCCATTTTTCCAGAGGGTCGTTTGTTAATTTCCCATAGAAATTCTTTCCGAAAAACTTCAGCAATACAAGTCCTTTCTTAAATAAAACTAGTTTATTCTTCCTCAATACAACTTTGCAATACATAGAGTTTCCACAGTCACTTTAACTTAAACACACGCTATAATTCAAAACGATTCACGCACTTTACTTACGGTCACTACAGCTCACTTGATTCAATTATTTGTCTCTATATCTTTCTATCTGCAATTATTATCTACGCTTTATTTGCCGGGCTTATATACCAAAATAGAGGGC
>NW_013668707.1:15817-46602 GCF_000517525.1 Limulus polyphemus
GAAAAGACTAGAGTTGCCAGGAACAGTCATGATCCTTCTAGAAACTCATGACGTGTTACCAGAGTCACATGATTTCCGCTGTCGTAACAACTGGTTTTACATTATCTTTAAATGGGTAAGTTATACACCAGATAACATGGAATAAATTTAGAGAGCTGGTGGCTGTTGTTTTCCAAAGTAATAATATATTAAAACACTTCTTCCCAGTGGCTCAGCGGCAAGTCTGCAGGCTTAAAATTCTAAAAACTGGGTTTTAATACCCGCTGTTGGCACCGCACATCTAGCCCATTGTGTAACTTTGCGCTTAACAACAATCACACTTACCTCGTCAGTTGTAAGTTAAACAGTATTATTATCAAGTGCATCTTTGAAAATGTGCATTACGTAAATATATTTCTAATGATTAATTAGAATAATGCATAAATAATTTTCAGCATATTGTGAGGACGAAACTAATACTTTTTGTAATAGTTCATCTAGTGATTCTGTCAGTTAATGGACGTATCAGCCATGTAGACAGTTAGCAATATCACATTCACACAAGGAACTATGGACGCTTCTTTAATAGTTTAGTTAAATACACTTTGTTAGCTCCATGTAAATTGTTATATTCAAAGTATCCAACTGTTTGAAGTATATATCGTATTTGCTAACAATACATGTATAGCAGTGTGATTTCTGCATATTAATTAAAATGAATTTAAATAAAATACTTTTAATAAAGGTTAGTGACCTTTAAAAACTGTAACACTTAAAAAGCGCGATAACATTTTAACTAAAATTTAGTGTTCCATTCAGATGCAACCCTTGTGTAAAGTGGGAGCACTCAATATTAAAGGAACCTTCAGATTTAACATTTGTTTGTATTTCAGAGCAAAGATGCATTGATATATCTGCTGTGTCCACTGTGGGGAATCGAACCTCGGATTTTTAGCGTTCTATGTCCATAGACTTACTGCTGTCTCACTGGGGACTCAAATTTAAGGAATGGGATTTTTAGCAGAAAATGTTTAGTAAATACAAATATTTTAACACGGGAATACTCCCTCAACCAGAAATACCTTATTAAGAAGAATCTGACCTAGCAAAACTGGGATTTATCCGATTTTGGCGAAACTTGTACATGTTATAGCATACAATGAGACATAACGATTACAAGGTAGGGTTTCCAAATCAGACAAATATTGACTGAGTTATGACTGGCTACATCAGCAACAGAAACCTCATAGTTATTGACAGTTCGTCTTGTGCAACTGATGGATCCGCTATGTGAGCCTTCTTCTTCTTCCGTCATTGCATCTGTTTTTCATGGCCCAACTAATCTTCAGCAGATAGCTCTAAGCTCTGTTGATCATGACTGGAACTTTGCTACTCTTTGTAGCAATCATAATGGTCATTGATGTATAAAGTTCTGAGATGTTCGACTTGCAACCTGTGCAGCCACTGTGGATGCGATCACGATGGACTTTTTGACAGCCCTTGTTGATTAAAATCCATCTATTGGGCCCAAATATGCTGTTGTGGCACTCAAAAATAGGTTTGGTACTGATAAGGGCAGTAGTGATAGTACTACTAACCTTATACCAGATCAGAAGATCAAGAACAAACTCTCCAACTTCAAACAGACAGTGAAGAAGGTCGCATAATTTGATTTGAGGTTTAAAAAAAGAGAAAGATAGTCAATTAATATGTGTGACCATTATTGATAAGGTGGTGCTGCCACTCAGAAATTCAATGTTTCTTTGATTGCTCATAACTCCGATTACAATGCTTTACCATCATAAATTGCATATTTGGATACAGTAGATTCCGGACTTTTCAACAGTATATTAACACCTCCAAGAAACATTTATTGGGGTGGCAGGGCAAGGAACAAGATATTTTACTAACACAGGATCTCTCCCTCAATCAGATGCAAAGTTTTATTGAAAACTCAAAACGAACATACTCACTGGTATCTACACCTGTCAAATTTGCCCTATGTCCTCCCTTAGAATATCCTGGACCATTGGTGTACATAAGAGTGGTGTAAGGTAGGTTGTCAACATTGGACACTCCTGCAAATCCAAGTATTGGTGTTCCTCTCTTAGCATATCCGTTCACTGTCATTACCTATCTCAAATGATAAATAAAAAATTTTACACTTATATATTATTACAGTCATTTTCAAAGGTATTTTGAATAATTATATTTACTGGAAGACATTAATATTTAGCCTTTTATGTTTTTAACACAACATTTTTTATTTGAATCCCCTAAGGTTCTTCAAGAAGAAGAAGGTGTATAATAATATTTCAATCATACTATGTCCGCCATATCCATTACCGACGATGGGTTTCGCTCAATACAAAGCTCGTCAGGCCAACTGAGATACAACAAACACAGTAGTGGTAGCCAGCCTAGAAATTACATTCACATCATAACAGTTGTTGGTATTTCTAATATTCAAAGTTCTACAAAATTTAAAAACTAATTAAGTGAGCAGAGGATTTGTTATAAGCAGGTTTGAATACTTGCATCAGTGTAAGTTCTTTTTGAATAAATATTAGATTACAATATTTTTATTCTAATGATATGAAATAATGTGCATATTTTCATATATCTGCATAATTTTTAGATTCACTGTTTTTATTATGATGTTTCGTACTGTTTCATGAAAGGATAAATGACAAATAAAAATCTTGGTATTTTACAAACTAAATTAACTTTCAGCTGTCACTGAAGAGTCGAAAAATTAACTAATTTTATCGTAAATTTATAAAAATATATCTTCTTAAATAATGCTACAATTAAGATACTATGCTCACACCAATGTTTGGTGCTTATGATCTTCATTTAATGCATCGCATTCCATGTTTTATAAATTGTATGCTAAGTGATTTTTTTTCTTTAATTAATTATTTTGTGTTAAATACAGCGTATATATATATGTGTGTGAATATTTCAAAAAAGTTTCAGTTAGTAAACGATTTAACTTTGTAATCTCAAGGGACAAAAAGCAAACCTGAGAATGATCTGCAGTCACAATAACAAGAGTATCATCTCGACTTGTCATTAATAAAGCCTCATTAACTGCCTTTTCCAAAGTAAGGGTTTCTTCCAGGGCATGGCGAGCTAAGGTGTCGTGGTGGCCATGGTCTATTCTGGCACCTTGAAAAAAATTAAGCAGTATATAGATTGAATGAAACTACAGTTAAAAATAAATACGCTATCCATATTAATGGATCAAAACTTCAGGTATGTACGATGATAGAGTTTAAACTCATTAAACCAGATCAGATTCAGGTTAGATACCTCCAAGTCATATTGAGAATCTAAAATAATTTATTTTAAGGGCTTGGGGAAGCGGTAAGAGTTTGTTTGTTTGTTTATTTGTAATTAAGCACAAAGCTACACAATGGGCTATCTGTGCTCTGCCTCGGCCCGGCATGGCCAGGTGGTTAGGGTGATCGACTCGCAATCTGAGGGTCGCAGGTTCGAATCCCCGTCACACCAAACATACTCGCCCTTTCAGCCGTGGGAGCGTTATAATGTGTCGGTCAACACCACTATTTGTTGGTAAAAAGAGTAGCCCAAGAGTTGGCGGTGGGTGGTGATGACTAGCTGCCTTCCCCTTAGTCTTACACTGTTAAATAAGGGACGGCTAGCGCAGATAGCCCTCGTGTAGCTTTGCGCGAAATTCAGATCAGATAAACGAAACAAACTGTGCTCTGCCCACCACGGGTATCGAAACCCGGATTCTAGCGTTGTAAGTCCGAAGGCTTTTAGAGCGTCATTACTTTAGTGTTTGACTGAAATAAACAAATGGTAAATAAATTACTCACACCAGAGGCATATCATGAGATATTTTTATAAATTTTAGTTTAATTGGACTGTTTCAATAGCACGACTATTCCATTGGGAAAACTAATTATTTCTCTTGAATAAATAGTTTTCGTAGGTCAAAATTAATTTTTAAAATACCGTTGTTTCTGTATGTTTCGAAAGATAATCAGGTTAAATGTGAGCTCATGTACAATAAAGCTTTCAAGAATATGTTTTACATAAAAACGATGGCAAATGTTCGAGTTTTTAGACTCGTCAAAAATAGACACCGAATATGACATCAGTCAGACCTTGCTGTCATGCACATGTTACATGAAGTAATTATTATATATTAATTACAGTTGATTGGACACTTATTTGACATTTTACTCAACTATATAACGATTGTATAATAAGTAGAAAATGCGTAAAATAAAAAGAATAGATAAACCACAAATAAAGAACCTAATAATAACTGAAAGCTACTGGAAGACTGACTTACCTCTCCTGGAATGGATCTATTCAAAAACGAAAACTCTCAGGTTAGTGGATTTCTTGAATTGAAATTACATAACATTTTTATATTAAATATTGATAAGTTATTTCGTATCACATTACCTTAATTGTGAAACAAATATATTTGGTGAAGTATTTGAGTTTCACATCTCAATCAAAAGAAAAGTAACGGAAATTTCCCGGAGAAAAAAAAAAGAATACGATTTTCTTGTCACTTAGGTAATACTAAATAGTGTTGTCAACTCTGGTTTTAATATTTTAATTTAGACATTTTGAATCATTTTGACATGACATAATGATGATATGTGATGCCTAGACTTTTCTTGAGTTTTTAGATTTGACATGAGGCTCCCAGTGGCTCAGCAATAAGTCTGAGGGCGTATACCACTAAAGCCTGAGTTTCGTTACTCGTGGTGGGCACAGCACAAATAGCTCATTGTAAAGCTTTATGCTTAACAACATAAAACGAATTGCACGTGAGGTCATGATTTTTTAATAATATAAAAATACAAGAGAATTGTTATTGATCAGTCCGTGAGTTAATTAGCTAGTGAGTCTGTTACATTGTTGTCAACCAATAGCTGAGTTCGCAAGAATGTTGGCCTTTTTTGAGTTTGTGCCTTAGATATGAGAGAAACTTTAACAAGAATATTTCTTATTTGTGAGTTAGGCTAATCGTTTGGTTAGCAGTTCGTGAAATTGTGTATCTTGTATCTTTCCTTTCGTTAAGGGAACTATGCATTTGCCGAATAATAATAATAATAAAAAAACAATAAACCGTTACAGTATGCATTTTAGAAGTAGAATTAGTTTGGTGAAAATGAAATATAATCTACACAAACTAAGATGTTGAAACGTGCTCGAAGTGACATCGCGAAGTTGCTGGAAATGATGAAAAAGTGGAGAAAAAAAGAGACAGAGCATTAAAAAAAGATTAAGAAAAAATAAGTGAAAACAGGATCAAGAAGAAATTTAAATAAAATTAGAAGGATAAAGATACAAAACTAAAGTAAGAACATGAAGAAAGAGATCGGAATTTAAAAAAGAAACGAGATTTAAAGAAGAATTAACAAACAATTATTTATGCGGACGTATAAAGAAATATTCTAGTTGGTAACAGATTAAATTCATCATTACTTTAAATGAAAAATGGGCTTATCTAAATAGACCGTATAACGTTTTGAGCAGTAAGTTTTCTATAATTATGGTGATAAGATAAGATGGTTTTCATCCGAAACGTTTAATGAAAATGAAAGGTAAGGTACAATACGAGACTCCATATGAGGAAGGTTGATTAATTATCAAGGTTATGTCATAGTACTACTAGCAGAAGTAGTTGAAGTAAATTTTTCTTTAGAAGAAATTCCACTTTTGCAAAATGTTAGTGTAGAGCAGGTGAAACTCTAAGACGACAGATTCCTTGATTGCTCTTTAAAATCCGTAAGGAAATTTTTACAATAAATGAAAGAAAATGCTTAAAGCTGTTTTCTTCGAATCACGCTTACTTCGTGTATTACTAATAATATATTTTTGTTTTTGAAATCAAAACTTATCGACCATGAAGACTGAAGGTCATTTGAAAATCTTTTTAATACACGAAAGCCCCCCAGTAGCACAGCGGAATGTCTGCTGACTTACAACGCTAGAAACCGGGTTTAGATATCCGTGGTGGGCAGAGCACAGTTGGCCCCTTCTGTAGCTTTGTGCTTAACTTCAAACGAATAATAATGCACAAAGGCGGAACTAATAACAAAACACATTTTTTGTGATTAAACTGAGAAGTAAACGTGTGCAACAAGAAAACTGATATAGGCTTATGGTCGCAAGTAATCAAAGTAAACGTGTGCAATAATAAAATTGACATAGGGTTACCGTCGCAAGTAATCAGAAGTAAACGTGTGTTACGTATCTGCTTGTTTGATAATTTCCCGTAAAAATTCTTTCCGAGGAACTTCAGCAATACAAGTCCCTTCTTGATTAAAACTAGTTTATTCTTTCTCGATACAACTTTTTGTAATACACAGAATTTCCACATCACTTTAAACGTAACAACCTTTATAACACACGCTATAAATCGCAGTGATTCACACACTTTATTTAAGGTGCCTACTGTTCGCTTGACTCAATTATCCATTATTTCTCTTCAATCTATTTCCGGCTTATATACTAAAAAAGAAGGCGTTTAGCAAACGCTGGGACATTCGTGAGGTTGCCCGATAAGCCATGATCCTTCTAGAAACTCCAGCGCGCATGCTCCCAGCGTCGCATGACTTCCGCTGTCGTAACATGTATATCACAAGAAAGTTGACGCTAAGAAATATATACGTTGCTAATGTCTAAATACAAACGTTCATTTTGACATAACTAGAGACTTATTATGTAGAAACCTAAAAACGGTGATTTTGAAGTTCACTAATTTCATTTTCTTATTAACTTACCTTCAATTAATAAAAAGTAGCCATTTGAATTTTTCTGAAGCATTTTGATGGCAGTCTTGGTCATCTCAGCTATCGATGGTTCACCCTCTGGTCCTTTATTTCTTTCTAATTCATACTGCATGTGGGAGTAACTGAAAAGCCCTGAAATATGTTGGATTTCAGGGTCAGGAACAACTTGTCGAAATATGATATAAACTTCGAAATAGCAAAATAACTAACTTTGTTTTACATTTAAAACAATACCTATTGAGACACTAGAACTCAACAACTTAAAATCATAGCACTATTTTTAAGTTTTCACATTGGATTTATTTGAATAAATTAGTTGAAAATGGCATGAAATATAGGTTTCACTAGATATGAGTTAACGTTAATAGTTTCTTTGTAATCTCTGTTTTCAGTAATATAATATTTCAAATCAGAATAAAATAACCATAACAGAGCATAGACGACCATAAACGATCCATCAGAGACCCTACTCAGAATTATAATGAAACAATGATTAGATGCCCTATTAATCTTCGCTCCTTAGTGGTTAATTTATAGAAGACACAAAAAAATATTTCCTCGTTTTTGAGTTGTTTAAGGACAGATTTCTGATATCTGAATTTAAGGATAAATAACAATTAAGCGTATGACAAAAACTTGTTTGTCTTTTTATATAAGTTCACTGGCTTTAACATGTAGGATTTTTCCTATTCATGTTATACGAAAAAAGTCAGAACCGTTTTTGTAACTGTTAAATTTCTTTAATAGCAATACTATTTTCGTTTAACTGCACATCATCCGTTGTTAAATATGGTACTTATATATATTTGTTTCTGACAGAAACACTGGGCCAATTCAATTTGACTGCAATAGAGAAAACAAATGGAAGAATTTGAATTTGTGTATTGTTCCTAGCACATTCTGCCCCCTCCCCAGAACCACAACACAGAAAGCCATCCAAAAGTAAAATTTTTCCTTAAAAGACAATACTCAAACACAGATTATTTACAGATATATGTATTTGAAAAGCCTAGACTATACTTAATATCAAAGTTTACATTTAAATATATCAGCAGATATTGTTATAAACCTAGTGAGAAATACCAGAAAAATATCAAGTCTGAAATTAGTAACTAATTAGGGTTGTACCCCTGGACCGAAAAGATGCATGCTGATTGGTAGCCTCGGGGCGATAGGGAGATGGATGTAGAGACGATGACGTCACAATTCCCTGAAGTGGCACCAGAGGGCGCGTTGCTTGGAGTCATAGATCTACAAAGTGGCACCAGAAGACGTGTTGTTAGGGTTGCGTTGCTAGAGTAGGGATAGGACGATGTGGTCATTTATGATGAGCGTGCAGATAGTTCGCGAGAGTACCACCAAAGGGTAATGTAGATCAACAGATACAAACGTGTCTCAACAGGTGATTACGTCATGAACTTTATAATTTTTTGCTTCAGTAATAAGTAATATTTTATCCAATGTGCATAACGTTCTTTTTGAAATTATCAGCAATGAAAATTTTTTAATCTTCATCAAAATTAGTTTCGCTTTATCAGGAAAACTTGCATTAAATCTGCTATCTTAATCTCTAGTTCGTATCATTATAGTCAACTTTATAGCTTTTGTTGATGTATTTAATTGTATTACGTACGTTTTATAAAGGCAGATAGTGTTATTAAAGACTGTAGTCTCGTAGGACTGCATAGAGATTTCAACTTATTTCAACTTGTTTATAGTTTTAATCTATATATCTAATTACATGTCCTAAAATGTTTCTCATAATTTCACGCATACAGGTTTCAACTTGTCTCAACTTATATTTATCACTTATATGTCCTAAAATGTTTCAAATAGAACTTGTATTTAAATAAGAGAGTCTAACTAATTATATTTTGAGTTGATAATTGATTTGCATGGGTTATAAAAGCTTTTAATACTTGATAAGTAAAAGCATTATTTTAAAAAGACAACTGTTATAATACAGTGTATTACATATGTCATGTAAAAAAGTTTTTATCACATACACTATGTTAATTTATCCATTATTTGATCGAGTTGGCGGTGGGTGGTGATGACTAGCTGCCTTCCCTCTAGTCTTACACTGTTAAATTAGGGACGGCTAGCGCAGATAGCCCTCGTGTAGCTTTGCGCGAAATTCAGATCAGATAAACAAAACAAACTGTGCTCTGCCCACCACGGGTATCGAAACCCGAATTCTAGCGTTGTAAGTCCGAAGGCATACCGCTGTGCCACTGGGGGGGGGGGGGCGGTAAGAGTTTAGGGACTTTAAGAAATGTTTAATTTAAACAAATGTACAAGCTTAGAATAAAGATACCTTGGAGGATTTACATACATTTTTACAGTCTATTTAATTAGAGGGATTTGAACTTCAGGCAATATTCAGCTTTTAGAGCGTCATTACTTTAGTGTTTGACTGAAATAAACAAATGGTAAATAAATTACTCACACCAGAGGCATATCATGAGATATTTTTATAAATATTATATTATAGCATAGCCAATAATTTACCTTATATTCTTTTACAAATGGTTCTCATTCTTTGATCCACAGACCCCTACGGATCTGTCAAGTTCGAGCTTCTATGTTATGTTGAAAAATAGAAGTACTATTACGTTCGATTAAATTAAATTAATTTTTATTTGAAAAATTCATTAATTTACATACTTATGTCAGAGTTATACACTGTAACATCAGTATCCAAACATAGACCGTGAAATTATCTTTGGTTCGTGAGTGGGTCTGGTCGAGAACACTAGACAAATCTAGTGATCCATCACGCGGTAACTTTCTCGAGGATATTACAGGTGAGCTGAATAAAATGCTTGATTTGCAATTAATTTAATAACGGCTAATAATTTAATCTTTCTTCGATGAAGAAGGTAATTCTTGGGATATTTGACGATATTCAACACCCCATCAGTATCTTGCCATGACCTTCTGGGTAAAAGGAGGGGCCCCCAGTGGCACAGCGGTATGTCTGCGGACTTACAACGCCAGAAATCGGGTTCCGATACCCATGGTGGGCAGAGCACAGATAGCTCATTGTGTAGCTTTGTGCATAATTACAAACAAACACACAATAAAAGGAGGGCGTGGGTAGGACTTTATTGGCATTTCCAAGAGCCCTCACTATGATCCTTTGCTCTTTTTATGCCAGATTGGGCAAATTTGTACTGTTTATTTTTTCTTTTATAACACTAAATGCAGTTTGTGAGGAAGGTATATTTTTTTTCAAAAAATATGTTCTCCGTCTTGTTTTACGTTGAACACCACTTTAATAGATTCTAAAGCTAATTGTACAAGAATTACCTGAACATTTTGGCGACTATTTAAAGGCCCTTCAGTGGCACAGCGGCATGTCTGCGGACTTACAACGCTAGAAACCGGGTTTCAATACCCGTGGTTGGGAGAGTACAGCCAGACCATTGTGTAGCTTCGTGCAAAACTACAAACAAACAGACTATTTAAAGTTTGATAAACCAAATGTATGTTTAATTGACGATCTGATGACATGCTCGCCCTTTCAGCTCGCGGGGGCGTTACAAAGTGATGGTCAATCCCATAATTCATTGGTAGATGGTAACCCAAGAGTTGGCAGGGGTGGTTTTGACAAGCTGCCTTCCCTGTAGTCTCTCGCTCAAACAGCGCAGATAGCCCTCAACAAAACAAACAAATACAGAACCTTTTAAAATTTTCATATCTAAATATAAATAACGTGCTTCAAAGTAGAAAAATATGTATTATCGATTTGCCATTCAAAAGGATACGCGTCATAAATATAACTGATTATTTCAGACATTCATTACTTTTAGTTATGTATTCTACAATTCTTGTCAATTGATCAAATCATTTAAACATTATGTTTCCAGTAAAATATTTCTTACCTAACAAATAATCTGTTTTATTTATGTTTATAGTTTGGAATTCCTTGGTGGTAGTAACAAATGCAAAAGAAGCATGTCTTCGGGCTTTATCATTGGTCCATTCGGTTACGAGGTCTCGCCCGTCCTTTCTAAGATGGTATTGGTCTTCTTCAGGATCCATTATATGGTTACTAAAAAAATGACGTCGTCCTCCTCCTAGTATTACCTGATATGTTAAGTGTCATATAAACAAATCATGAAAATTAAGTAAGCTGATAAATATAATTGACAAGTCTACTGTCACTTATAAACAGAATAAAACATGCATAAAATCAATTCTTGACTATCATATACTGTTCATATTCTCAATGAATTGAGGAAGTTGATTCAGTGAATCAACAAAGAGATAAATCTTGTAAACTTCTCCATTGAGTTTTCATTCAAATATTACGTTGACTAAAGAAACATTATGTTTTTAATGTTTTAAACTTTGTTTGACCTACGATTTTCTATTACAAATGCCCAATTGAAATGACAAAGCCCCTTACATATGAAACATTTTATTTGAATGCATCCTGAGAGATCTCGGGGTATATATATAGCTAATACAATGAACTGGATGAATCTTCTTAGTATTTCAAATATCCTTAGACAAAGGAAGAGGAAGGTATTCTGACATTGCTTGAGAAGTATGATTTCTCTCACTAAAACTATATTACTTGCAACTACTTTCATAGATTACACTGATATATCGATCTCAAACAAGAAAAAGTTCAACACCAGGTCAAGCATCATAACTATCATAAAAACTTGGATCTCCCTCACTATCTGAGGAAGAAAATGTTCTATACATTATGTCCAGTGTATGTGTGGTGCAAGTGTTCTTTCCTGAAAAGTTATGGTTTAAAACAATAAAAAGAATAAAAGGTAGCACCTCTTTGTCATGCTAATAAAGCAGTAGTCGAGAAACAAACTGACTACTTGCACAATTGACTTGGACAAAGTTAGACCACCTACACTACCATAATGCCACCTTTGTGTGCATGTAAAAACACAACTCTGATGTCATGATTGAGAAAAATTAGATAAGTTCTAAACTGTTTATTACAAATTAGGACTTTACGTCAGTTATGGTTAAATATGTGGAAGATATGCCTTTTACTTTATCATTCTCTAGCCATACCCATGATCGAACAGTGAGGTTAGTCCTAGGAACTCTTTTGTAATGTTTGAACTGGACCACAATAACTGAGAGAATTATTGGTCAAGATTAAACTCTCTGTATAATTCAAACCTCTTGAGGAGGAGACGTCTCAAGCTGATAGATTCGCTCGCTCAGGCTTTTAGTTGAAGTTATTACCTCAAGCCTCTTTTTCTTTCACTACTCCTGTTAAGATCGAGGATTTCCTTTTTTACCCATTTGAAACTTCGAAGGTTTACAAGGTAGACATCAGGTCTATATCATTTAACTACTATAGTTTGTTTGTTTTGAATTTCGCGCACAACTACACGAGAGCTATCTGCGCTAGCCGTCCCTAATTTAGCAGTGAAAGATTAGAGGGAAAGGAGCTAGTCATAACTACCCACCGTCAACTCTTGGGTTACTCTTTTACCAACGAATAGTGGGATTGACCATCACATTATAATGCCCCCACGGCTGAAAAGACGAGCATGCTTGATGGGACGGGGATTCGAACCTGCGACCCTCATCATCTGGCCATGCCGGACCCTCTACAATAATATTTTGTAACCACGTTCGAGTATCATTGAGGTTCTTGACGGCATCAAGTGTAATAAATTTACATACATGCCACTATAGCATATTATCTTGATGTTACTCTGAATATAAGGTTCGTGTTCAGGCTTAAACTTACTGTTCATTGCCTTTTGTGCTTGATTTCGAGACTTGGAGGTAAAGTGATAAGTACTACAAATCTCAAGTGACTTTTTCCTGCAGAAACATATGGAAGCTTGCCATATGGTTAGAGAGCTCGACTCGAAATCTGCGGGTCGCGGGATCGAAAGATGTCGCCGAACATGCTCACCCTTTCAGCCTTGAGGGTGTTATATTCGTTGGTATAGGGTAGCTTAGGAGTTGGCGGTAGATAGTGTTGACTAGCTGTCTTTCTATCACTTCGAAATTAGGGACAGCTAGCACAGATAGCTGTCAAGTAGCTTTGCACGAAATTCAACAACAAACAATTATTCTAGACAAAGACAAGGCTCCACTCGACAACTAACAGAATTACAAGACCCATCAGTCAAAAGGCAAAATTCTACATTGTAATGAGTCTGTCCCAAGAAATGGCCACTTAGGAAAAAGAAAAAGATATTTTTAGACTAAGATTTTTAGACTTCAAGTATATATTGAGGTCAAATTGAGTTATAAGCTTTCAAATACTTTTCATCACTTGGAATACCTAACTTAAGTGATGAGAGATATCTCAGGAGGGCACGATATTGTGCATAATAGATAATATTGTCAAAGATTCAGAAACAATTGTTATGGTGCCAACGCCTTTTACAAGCTGGTGAAGCATGGTTATTATTTGTTATAATTAATTAAACTCGTCATAAGATATTATTATTAGGTCTATTATATTTGTAAACACTACATTCTTTTATCGTCTCTTAGGGATTTTCAAGAACTGGAAGATTGTATTATAACAGTATTCCAACCACACTATATTCGTCATATCTGTTGGCGACAGTGCGTTTCGCTCAATCCCCCTATCTTCAAGCCAACTGGGACACAACAAACACGATAGTAGTCGTAACACTATTTATATAACCCATTTGAACTGAGCGAAACGCGTCATCGGCAATAAATACGACTAGTATAGTATGGTTGGATTATTAATATTATTCACTCTTCTAATTATTAAAAAGCCCTAAGGGACTAGATAATGTAGTGTTTTAAAATACAATAGGTCTAATACTAATGTCGTATGACAAGTATAATTAAAGATAGAGAAAAACCATAGAGTAGAATAATAGTGTGATTTTGTTTTTTGGTTTGTTTTGTTTATTGTTAAGCGCAGAGCTATACGATGGGCTATCTATATTCAGTCCGCAGAAGATATTGAAACATCATTTTTGGCGTTATAAACCACCAAGACTTATTGCTGAGCCCTGAAACAATTCTTTATACAGATATGCAAAAACAAATGAAAGGGATATTAACAACAATTACAACTCAAAAATGTATACTGAAATCGCTGCAAGAATTTGTAAGTATGTAGCGAAATTGTTAATGAGAAAAGGTTTAATACTATGTTTGTTTGCAGTTAAGCACAATGCTGCACATGTGTCCACCATGAGTATCGAAATTCCGTTTGTAGCGTTGTAAGTCCACAGACATACTGTTGAGCCTGTTTAACAGTTATCTTGCCCCCCAATAGTACAGCGGTATGTCTGCGGACTTACAACGTTAGAAACCGGGTTTCGATACCCTCAGTGTGCAGAGCACAGATAGCCCATTTTGTAGCTTTGTGCTTAACTTCAAACAAACTTATCAGTTATCTTAATTGCAAAGTCATATAAAAGAGAAAATTAAGCCCATTTTTATAAATAGTAAAATAACAATGAAGAAAAGTTGAAACTGTTGGGCAGATAATGGCATCAACTAAGTGAAAAAGGATGACTAACTACTGGGAAAGAAGATAGGTTAGAGAATCTTGTAAGCTATTGATCTTGACCCTCTCAAAATCCCTGTTTGTGCCGTTGTCTATTTCCATCTGCTAAGGCCTCATCTCTATTTGTAGTACTACTCTGTCAAGAATGTTCCCACTATTTCACTTAATCTTTTCCAAGTATAGTATTCTGTATTATTCTATGTAGCTAGTGGTTGGGTTGTTAGAGGAACTGATGGCCCTTGAATTTTGGTATTCTTAGCATTTTATGTCACAGTTGCGCTTAGTAATAGTCTGAAAATCTCTCTTTTGTGTAATGGTCTTTACATTTGAAAATATTTTGAATTACAAATGGCCAGTTGAGGAGATGTCACAAGAAGCATGTTTCCAGTACAATCACAATTAACCAAAAGAATTGCAAAGACAAGAAATAACATTACACTATACTATAGGTTCAAGAAGTCTTGATAGAAATGAATAAAAACCCTATAACCCGGTCACTTTCGAAAGGTGGATCTTTCTTCTTCAGGGGCAAACTGGGAATGGCAAACTATACAATTTTATAGTTACATGTTCATGTCCACACGCCAATTAACAGAACCAATAAGTTGATAAGAAATTAAAATATATAACTACCAGAGATGTGTCTTTATGAAGATAAATCATCACAGATGTAACATATCCACAAATAGGTTATCTTTTGTTGTTGTTTTTTCGATTGGGTGGGTCATTAGCAAAAGCATTGGTCCGTTTTTTTTTTATCTTATTATAATTGTTATATTCCTGATATTTCGTGAAATGATTACCGTTTTCCTTATATGAACAAATCATATCTCACTTTGATATCTCTTCCAGGCACGTCCTCCACAAGTTGTCGGGCAATGTCTTTACACTTGGTGGAGTTATATGGTATTTTATCATCTGACTCCCAGTCTCGGTTCACGGAGTGTGCATACAGCGCAGCTGGGGTTGCGTGGGTGACTCTGGCAGTGGTTACAAAACCCGTATCTTTACCTGTAGAGTAGTACTGTAGTTCAGGAAATTATCCTTACTATAAATAAAATTTTACTTTTATAAATTCACACCATACATTTGATACCTTGCAAACAAATTGATACAAATAACCTTTAAATCAGAGTTTTTTCCACCAGACTGATGAGTTCTGTAATTCGCTGAAAGTCCTCATCGATGGTGGTATATATCAAATTGTGCTTAAACTAGTACAACACAAAATTCTTACTGGAAGCCTGTGTTGAGCTATTTAAGAATATAGTGGTTAAACTTATTATCAAGAATATTATTACAGTTAAGAAATGATTCCAAAAAAGCAAAGATGTTCAAATTAGTGTGGCGCATACAGTTTAGTTACAACACACACACACACACACACACATATATATATATATATAATTATTTCAAAAGTATGTGGCTAATTAAAGATTTTCAGTTGTTAGCCATATACACATACGTTCCTAAAATTGTAACGATATTTTATTAATGTACATAGTGTCAGAAGAAATGCTTCCTTTCATTTGTTTATGTTTTCGAAAAACATCGGAACAATTCTTGCCTCTGTACAATTTCAAGCAGTATGTAGTAGCAAGTGTTTTTTTCTCATTATCTTTGAAAAATTAAATTAATGATGCTAATTTCAATTATTTCGCTCTCTCTTTTACCAGTTAAATTGGGGCAGAATGGTCCGTAATAGAGTTCCACCTCTTAGGATTCAAGCCATTAGCATTCCTGGTCTTCTGATGGGAATGTCATAAAAAGGAGTTCTACCTCTTTCAAAATCCCATTGTAACACTGCCAGTGATTGAACTCCGAATTTAGCGATATATTTCAGTTTAAAATCTGATTGGCTATGAGGAACGTAGCATTTTCACAGGACTTCTAAGGAGAACCATTTTGGCTTTTCTGGAACTTATCATGTATTGAAAGCTAAATGTAGAGCACACATCATAGCATTACCCAGCTTTTGTGGATATTGAGTTATATAATACACATCAATAATCAAAACTGATAGATTGTGCATTTCTGAAAAGCTCTTGGTATGCTCTGGTTAATAGATGTATAAATGTCATTCTCACAATTATAGTAGTAGAGTTAACAAGCTGTATCTTATTATAAAATTCAACGTAACATTACGTAAACATTCATATCTACATATCTTGTTCTTTCTTTGAACTTAGTTAGAATATTCTCTAGTTTGTTTTGTTTTTGCACAAATGTCCTTAATAAATTAACGGCGGTGGTAGTTTCAAAAACTTTATGCATAAAATATTAAATAATTTTAAATACACTAGTGGAAGCCTGCTAGATGGTTTGGTTCGTACAAAGTACACAAGGTCTGTTTACTCTAGCTGTCCCTAATTTTGAACTCATGGACTAAAGAGTAAAGAGAAGGCAACTAGTGAACAGCACCCACCACCAACTCTCAGGGCATTTTAATCGAATAGCAGAATTTGCCCGTCCCTCTTATAACAGACCCAATGCCCCAAAGAGTGGAGTATGATTTTTTTGTAAAAATGGGATACAAACTATCGATTCTCAGATCCACAGCCCGACATGCTACTTACTAGATCACTCTCGTCCTGCAAGTTTACTGAACCATTGAACATTTAAGAAATATTTCAACACCTATCATTCAACTGTGTATAAACGGTTTGTAATTCCCACATGAAATTGCAAGGAAGCATTTAAAGACATTTCCCATTATGTCTCAGGTGATCAATGTTTTTTTAGCCTTGTACTTTCTATTTTAAGCTATATTTTTTTCACAATTTCCATTACCATAACCAGTAACATTCATCAGTTCTTTTATAGTCACCATGATCAAAGTGTTCGAAGTTGTCATGACCTCAAAAAAGTTCAGAAATATGATTTTCTTAATTACCAAAGGAAATGGCTTGTTGTATATAGGCAGTTGTTGCAGTACCCTACGCACAAAGGATGCCGCTCCAGTGTGTTGTTACCAGGTGAGTGGAAATCAAAGGATGCTGCTTGAGGAGTTACATAACTATTACCTAATATGCGAATGATGCCAATACCTGAGGGATACACAAATGTCACATAATATACAAAGGATGCCGACAACTGTTATGTGATATGTGAAATACCAGAGGGCGCCACTATCTTAGACAAGAGGTGACATCATAGTTCCACAAGTGGTACCAGAGGGTGGCGTGTTGCTAGAGGAGGGGTAGGACGATGAAATCATCTATGATGAGTGTGCAGATATTTCGTGAGTGAACCACCAGAGGGTGTTTGTAATTAAGCACAAAACAACACAATGAGTTGTGTGTGCTCTACTCACTACGAGTATCGAAACCCGGTCTATAGCTGTATAAACCAGCGAGTGATGTACATCAATAGGTATCAACGTGTCATGAACTTTATAGTAACAATCAAAGTCTTAAAATTAATATTTTATCTAATTTGCATAATATTGTGTTTACAATTATCAGTATTGAGAAGTTTTTCATCTCTATCAAAATTACAGTTTTGCTTTATAGGGGAAAATGTACATTAGCTCTTCTATTTTAATCTCTAGTTCTTATCATTGTCGTCGACTTAAAGTTTTTAGTTTATATACTTAATTGTATTATGTACATTTTACAAGGTGGATGGTGTTACTAGGCACATTGTGTTACGAAGGGTAGTATTACTATAGGCAAATGGTTGAACATTACATCATTTATTAAGGTATTTAACTTTAGATGTTGCATTACCATCTAACCCAATGAGCTCTCGTACAGGATGAAAGGCCTTGTTTTCAGAGGCATGCATCACAAGATGTGTACAGTTCAGATGTTGTTATGTATCTTCTCATTGGAAACATGTAGTAAAAAGTCAGTGAATAAAGATTTGCAAAGGAATATTATCAGCCATATTGTTATGTGTTTTTACATTCCAATAATTCAAGAAAGTCGTCGTACATTTTCATTTAGCACAGACTGAACATAAGTTCTTGCAACTCTGCAACTTACAGGAGTACTGTGTGGTTGACTACCCTACTATATTAGGGAAACTATGTTCCTACTATTGGAATGCTCATCTACACTTTATGGACTCTTGGCCACATACACTGATTGTCTCAACATGAGACCACGAGGCTGTTGTCGAACATGGGTCTCTGAAAATGTTTCTTTTTTTTAGGTAAACTACATTACCCTCTCTCAGATCATTTTACAGACTCCTATGGTATTTATGGTACTTATTTTTTCAATATTTAGCACATTCTCCGTCCTATATATCGTACAAGTGTCTAATGGTGTTCGCTCTGCCTCTATAGAAATCATCAAAAACATCAACACATTGCATTTTCGTTCAGCACTAAAGAAACTAGAAATTATGATACTTAATAAAACATAAGTGAATTATAAATCATCATATTAATAACATTGTCATTACTACAGTGAATGTCTAATTTACATAAATATTATGACATATAAAATTCACAACATCTATGTGAGAAGAATCTTATTTTTACAACTACAAACATGTTCTGTGTTATTACATATCAGACGAATCTGAAATCTATTAATTCTTGTTTTTCATTACATTCAACTATTACGTGACAGAGAACAGGTTGTTTCTGAAGTTGCGGACAATGAGAGTCATATTACAAATGAACAAAGGTCAGAAGGATAGAAAACATCTTGATAGTAGGTCAAAGTAGAGAGGGCGGTACTTGACAGGCACGCCACCAGAGGGCAACAAAAGTGTGTCGACCTCAGGGGGAGGGGTAACGATGATGATGTCATATACTCCAGAAACGATGGCGTCATAGTTCCATGAAGTGTTATCAGAGGACACGTTGCTTGGACAGACAAAAGACAGTGGGAGTGTTGCTAGGCATGACGTCATAGTCCCAGAAGTGGAACCAAAGTGCACTAGATGTTGTCATGACAACAGAAGTTGTCCAGAAAATTGGTTGATAGAGCCATGAAGTGGTACCAGATAGCACGTTACTAGGCCCATGATGATCTCATCTTAGCGTGTCTGAATGTGTCCCAACATGTGATTATGTTAATTATGTTATAAGTAAAACCATTATTTTACTGACAAACTGTTTCACCAGCTTGTCCTTATGTTATCCATATAACTATGATTTTTATTATTCTGAACAAAATATTTCACTTTACACATGCTACTTTATAGTTTTAGGATAAATAAATTTTACAAAGCTGTATGGTGTTTTTGTAGGCGGATAGTGTTATTATAGGCAAATGATGCTACTAGGTGGATGATCTGACTAGGCACAACATCGATTTTTCAGTTTTGCTTGATAAGTAAAACATTAAGTACATTTTACAAAGATGGACAATGTTACTAAGGGGTAGTGTTTATGTATACATTTTACAAACATGGACTGCATTTGTATAGGTGTATTGTGTTACTAAAGATAATGTTTGTATAGATAGATGGTGGTGCTAGGCGGATTGTGTTACTAAGGTTCTATAGGCGAATGTTTCATACATATTTCAACTTGCATTTCATTGCCTACATTTTAAGATCGTGTTTCTTGATTTCTGTAGAACAACATGCAAGTTTCAACATGCCTCATCTTATTTAATTTACTACTTAAAAGTTTTACTGTACCTAAAATTTTTTACTGATATTAACAAGACAGGAAATTTTCTTTTAACATACTGATTATAGTTTGAGTTTCTATATTTTAGCATACTTTCCAATTATTATCCTCAAAAGGACACCTGTTTAAATATCATGAAATAATTTAACATAATTTTGCACTTCCACTAGCTTGTTTTTATGCTATCCACATAACTATGATTTTTATTGTTCTTGACAAAGTATGTCATTTCAGACATGTATCCTAGGACAGTTTCACTTATTACTTTTTACAGTGTTTCTATAGTCCAAAGATTTTATCATTACAAGGTTTTTATTAAAGATAGGGTTTCTTCATGCAAACAATGTTTCTATAGTTCTGTCGGATTCTAATACATCTGCTGTTTTTCATTCACAAGTAAAACTGTTATTTTAATGAGGCAGCTATTATAACATATATCAGTTCATTCATATTATCTCTATTATTTGAATGTTATGACCAATAACTCACTTTACATATTTTTATCGTTCTGAAAAGGATGCTTATTTAATTCTCTGTAAAATTTAACATACAGTTTCACTTTATAACTATGTATTCAAGTATAATGCGTTACAATGTATTATTATGTTAAACTTCTATGTATGATTCATTCATATAATTTTGCTAAGTTGTTAATGAGAAAAATCCAAAAATGAAGAGAGACAATGGATGGTAAATGTAACCAAAACACCATTCACAGAACAACAAATTCTATCAGTACATTTTGCACTTATAACTTCCAGCTTAAGACTTACTTACTCTGGAGTATCACACAGTCTTACAATTAGTTTTTAACACTGCTAGCAAATTTCGAATCCTTTCCACTAACTATTGTTTCTAGCAACTTTTATTTTGTGTCTGTGTGTTTTCAGTTAATCATAAAACATATTTCGGTTCTCTTTATTTTTATATTTTATTTTAGTAATACATGTCAGATGTTAGTATAGCTATGTAATATAAGTATACTATATTAGAACAATAATGAAACAACAATGATATTTTATACACTGTTGGAGACCCGTGTGACAGACTCGTATTAAAGTATACTTCAATATCAAACAGTGTGTATGTATTAACCCTGAAGAAGCTGTAAAAACGAAACGTTGGTAGTAATAAAGAAACAAATATATTTGCAGCTGAAGTGTAAAGATCGTTTTTCTAAACTTTTATAACAATGTGTAAATCCCTCCAGCATGCACTACAAACTTTGAAAGAAAACAAACAATCCTATTTTGGATATATGATAGACAGGGATATCACACTTACATCTTCCATAAAAGATTTATCCTAGTAGATGTCTTTACTTCCATGTTCCACCACTCAACTAATGTCTCATTCAGTTAGACTGCAAATAGAATGGACATTGAGTGGAAAATTCATGTATGGCATTCTCCAAAACGATTTTCCCTGAAAATTCCTGAAATGGCTATTGCAAGGAATATCCCGCAAGCTGGACATATCCCAATAACTTTCCACTATCTAAGATTTCAGTGTGTATATCTGATAGAATGTCAGGCCATATTATTTGCTGACAATGGGGGGTAACTTTAAGAGCTAGAAGCTTAGAGTAGTGTGAGAGAGCAAACAGTTCAACAGACATTGGCAGAGAGTGGACTGTAGCCACAAAACTGTTAATGAAGCTACAGTCTCTCACATGCAAAAACTGTTTATGACTCAGTTTTGCCTCTTTAAATAATCTATCTTTAAATATCAGCTTCTCTTTCCATTACCTACATTAAAGGACATAAAAACATGTAACTATGTCTCATTATTTATTCAATTATTGGTGTTTCAGCACATGTTGATTTCTTTATTGACAAGTCTTTTATTGTATTTTCTGCTTTTTCTTATATATATTACAAGATTATTAAAAATTGTTAATTTAAAAAGGGGGAATATGGATCTTCAAAAAATACAGAAACAAGATAAGTAGCTTAAAGAGAAAATGCAATCGCCAAAAATGTAGTAAACAAATAGCTTAAAGTTCGAACATAGTGTTGACATTATTTCCTCAAGCTTCAAATCCTTGGAGTCAAAATAGGGCTGTAGTTTTTCTACATATGAAAAATTACATTTCCTCATTTAACATTATTCAGATTTTAACCTGCAAAAGAGTTATAAAACAGAGTAAAATGCAATTGGCAAGAAACCAAAATACCATAAAACCTACGTGGTCGCTTCAACATAATTTCTCTTTCCTACCTTATTCTGTGCTGTTATCAGGTGTAATATTTGACCTTTTGGGTAATAACTATAGATAACAGGGAGAACAACCAGGAAATGTATATTGGAGGTAAACTGAGTTCTGACTTTGACTGAATTGGAGAAAAAGAATGTACACAATATGTGTGATATATGTGATAAAGTGTGATATTATTTATTTTTATTTCAAAAATAATTAAAGTGATGAATGCACAGGCTGAATGTACACTACTTATACTAGAGATCAGGACTTTCTTGACTGAATTGTTAACTGGTTAAGACCAAGAGATTATAGCATTATATATAAAATTTTATAATGCCAGTCCAACTTCACAACTGACACACAAAACAACTTAATCAACACATCAAGAAACGGCAAAATATACAACCAAAAGTACACCACAATACCATATAATGCATCCATGGTCAACCTAAAATTCACAAGTAAAGCTCCACTTTTTATGCCATACTTAATTGCTGACACTCATCATAGTATCCTTTAATTAAATATCATCTAGATACTTTTACAATGATTTCTATTGTTGGGTGGGTTCTTTTCAATTATTCAGTAAAAAAGACTAATGTAAAACCAAGTTCACTTAGAAATAACAAAAATGTTTTACTTCTTCATTTTCAAGTATCACATTTAGTGACTAACTGATTAATAGACTCACTCATCCTATGTATGGCTCAGCTTGTTTCATTAACTTTCATGAATCTTCTGGCTAAAGAACAATATAAGTTTCTAGAAACATTTATAATAAAATTGTGGCTTAAAACAAGATATCATCTTTAACCAGTAAGACACC
Source organism: Limulus polyphemus (assembly GCF_000517525.1). Classification (NCBI taxonomy): domain Eukaryota; kingdom Metazoa; phylum Arthropoda; class Merostomata; order Xiphosura; family Limulidae; genus Limulus; species Limulus polyphemus. The sequence goes on from NW_013668707.1 coordinate 38,708, forward strand.
CTGAGATGTTAACACATTGCAGACGGGTTACGAGTTTACTCGTGTTTTGTGCAGAGCGTCTTTGTGTGCCATTTATTAAAACGTTGAGTTTGAAAGGAGTCAGACGTGTTTTATTTTGTTCATTTCTCAACTGTATTTTTATTATTTATTTGAAACTTACAGAGTATGTACATGAAAACATGAAAAGTGTGGTATCTTGTAAAACATTTTCCTATATGTAGTGGAACCGCACAAATCTTGCATATGTATCGCGTTTCACTTTTTTCCCACGGCCAGTAGAAACTCTGCAGGCTCTGGTAGGGAATTTATTTTTTCCCCTGTAGATTAAATGAAAACAGGAATATGCTGCTTCATGTCACCAGACAGTCTTTCTGGGGGATCCTAATGTGGGGCTCTCCTTGTACCTTCAGATGATGGATCGGGTTCGTTCCTCTCTAGTTCCAGTAGGCCTCCTTCTTTCTCTTTGTCAGTAATCCATTCTATTGCCACAGAGAGGAGAAACTGCTTATATTTTATTTTTCTGTTGATTCAGGGCTTTGAAGATTATATATGAATTGAAGAGGCCGCAATTTATAAGATAAAGTATTACCTTTTTTGTCAGGCCTGGCATGGTCAGGTGGTTACGGTGCTTGACTTGCAATCTGTGGGTCGCGGGTTCGAATCCTCGTCACACCAAACATGCTCGCCCTTTCAGCCGTGGAGGCGTTATAATGTGATGGTCAATCCCACTATTCGTTGGTAAAAGAGTAGCCCAAGAGTTGGCGGTGGGTGGTGATGACTAGCTGCCTTCCCTCTAATCTTACACTGCTAAATTATGGACGGCTAGCGCAGATAGCCCTCGTGTAGGTTTGCGCAAAATCCATAACAAAACCTTTTTTGTCCATTTCACTGTTTTTCTGAGAATGGTGTAGTATGAGAAGTACTGATTTGCACGATCAACACCTTTCATGTGGGCATTGTATTTGATAGCACACACAGGTTTTTATTTCTTCTCCAGTTATTCTATTTTTCTTTCCTATGGTAGAGACAGATGAGTCATGGATGGTTGAAACCATTTTCACTTTTTTCTTGTCTTTCCATATGAAAACGAGAACATCACCTTTTCTACAGAAAACTGTTTCACCTTTTTTTAACTGTTGAAACTTCAACCTTCAACCCTCTATTTACTCTTATTATTCCGCAGACTCTTGTTTTATGTTCTAGGAACAGGTTTGCAATGGAGGTACTGTTGTAATAATTGTCCTGGTATAGTGGTGCCACAATCCAAGATTGGGAGCGAGAACTGAAAGAGTAGTCTCCTCCAATGTTTTCCCCTCACTGATATAAATCTCCATATTGCAAATATAACCTGTGTCACTCTCATACACCATTCTCACCAGCAAGCCATATTTTACTATTTTTGCAGGGTTGTATGTTCATAATCTTAGACGTACTCTCCATGGAATCATGCCCTCATACAATGACAACTGTTGCTTTGGTTTGTCCTGAATTTAATGAGAAAATAACCAAGTAATGATTAAATTCGAAAAGCCTGCCTGAAGACTCGTCCATTTTCTGATTATCATTGAAATGTCCAAATGTCCCAATTTCTTCAAATCTCTTTCGGCTCATTATCTGCGAAAATATTGGGCTAATCAAAAGAGGATCTATTGACCAATAATCTTTCCAGTTATATTTCATTGTCTGTCCCATTAGTAGAATAAGGCCTAGAAATTTTCTGATATCAGTAGGTGTAACTTCAGATCATTGAAGTCCTTTAGATGACATTTTATGTTTCTCTGCAGTTTGATTATGGTAGGTACCCATTTCCTGACAAAACATTTCAAACAAGTCATCCCTAAACATTTGGTTCGGATGGAGTTATAGTGACCCCTGGATTTCCTTCAAAAATTTCCAAGTTCGGTTGAATATCTATTTCTGACCAATTATCATTATCATAACGAGAAAACAAATCACTAACAGGAACATTTGTAGAATCATCGTCACTTTCTGATTCAGAATCACTTGAGAGCACAACAACTTTACGTATCTTTGTACGTCTAACAACGTCACTGTAGCTAAAATCACTGTCAGAATGATCCACAAACACATCCACATCAGAATCTTCACCTTCACTTAGAAGATCTGACAAATTATCATAAAATAGTTTAGTAATTATCTTCATTCAATACATTACGTTTTCTGCGAGAAGTCATATATAAAAGTATGGGTATTGTAAGAAAAAATCAGAAAAATAATAACCGTCCAGAACAAAATAAAGCATGCCCGACTCCTTTCAAATGCAACGTTTTAATAAATGGCACACAAAGACGTTCTGCACGAAACTCGTGACCCGTCCGCAATGTGTTAAGAATACCATTCTTTTTGAAATATCATAAAAGAAATCATGATAGCATTACAACATACAATGGTCACTTTTGACGTATATAACCTAATCACTAATGTACAAATTATTAAACGCTTAAAATACTCAGCCAATATCGTCAAAATGATAGGGCTCTCAGAGAGCTTACCAAACTGACATTCTCTGCGACAATAAAGCTCAATTTTTTTCTATAAGCATAACTTACTTCCAACACAACTAAAACAGTCACTACATTAGACCCAGGTCATCACATGGTCATACTCTACAAACATGGTTCCAGAATTCGGGAACCACCTGGACATACAATATTTAGTAATACAATTCATGTTATAAACAGGAAAAGAAATAATGAATGCTTTCATTCCAAGACGTAGTGGCTACCAAGACACATATTCATATACCACAGGAGTTAGCAAATACAGGTAAATACCTCGACTGTGTTTTAACCATTCTAACAATATAAAAACAGGCTACATAGACTTTCTAGTCTCCAGGATAAACAAGATTCGACATAATGCAGAAGAATAATGGAATGAGAGTCCAGACGAGTGGATAGCATACTTAGCTTTCTAAAAAGAAGACCCAAGGTAAAATCCAGAATACTGTTACCATATATAGACCTTTCAAGACTCCATTGAAGACGATAATGGGTTAGCAGCCAAAACCTGGGATAATTAACTGCTCATTGATAATTAATATCTCATGATAATAATAAATCAGTAATTAGATCAAGGTAATTGTAATAAATTAGTCTTAATTCATTGTAATGACCACTGAAAAAGACAACAATAGCATTGCTTTTTTCTTTGAACAAATCGAGATTGGTAATTTCATCAGAATTCATATGAATATACAGGATTGTGCAACTGTCGTTTGACTGTGTGATAAAAGTAATAATAGTATACTTCAGTCAAAGGACAGATACAAAAAGAAAATTAACGTCCACTTCCTAAAGGTGGTCTGAAGATGTTGTACGTTAATCAATTAATTTGCCAGTTTGAGGCAATTGGATCCGTGATGAATGTTTCTGGTTCTGGCTAGCTATTAGTATCGTAGGAACGGCAGTGAAATATTCACTACCAAGCCAATAAGCATCATTTTGAGGAAGCAAGTGGAAAAGCGTTGCCCTAGAAAATGGTATGCCACAAATCACTATATAAAATATAATAAACGCTAAAGCCCAAAGCTTATAAATTAACGCCTGTATGCCGTTAAGTATAGTGATTTACTTATAACTTAACGCCGTTAGGTATAGTGATTTAATTATAACTTAACGTATGTATGCCGTTAATCTTAGTATATGTGTTACATGTCAGCCACGCTCATGAAAACCCACACAGAGTTCACTAGAAGTATACTTGTGATTCATATTTATTTGAATTTGGGACGAAACTGGCTATACCCAAACGATTTTGGTAAATGGAGTCCGTTAGGAGAAAATTCTGAAATATCAAATTACTTCACACCTGGAAGAGGAAAGAATTGATAACATCACCTTCTCACATGACAGAGCAACCCTTCTCATATCTAACATGTACTTTCACTTAAGACAAAACCATAAACCGTTTAATTTCTATAGTGTTTTGAGTCAGTTTTACTTAACACTGGCAGAAAAAAGGTTAATGTGCATCCCATTTTTCTCTACACATTCATCATTGGCTCCATTGGAAAAATGCGCGGCCGAAAAAAACGTTAACAGCAAGTGTACTCAATTGCTAGATCATTCAATGCACGCTTGTGATTACATGTTTTGTTTTCTGATACTAGTTACTTCTAGTTAGACTAGCATGTACAATTAACTATCTTAATTACAGGGAAAATTATGTAGAAAAGTTAAATAAACTCAATTCATCCAGATCCAAATTAGGTTAATTACAATTAATTTTTACTTTTGAGATCATTTATATGAGCGTTAGTAAGATTTACACGTCGCACATAATACGCATTGCATATTTATTGGTATTTACAATATGAGGCGTGGCTTATTATTAAGCGTACCCGAACTGTAAACTTGAAGATTCGTGGTTTCCAGTTGCTGCAAAACATGCTCCGTACTTTGGGGCCTTTGGTGCGCTTTATAAGTGAGGGTTAAATACCACTATTCAGTCTCACAAGAGTATCCCAGTATTTGATGGTTATCTTCTTTCTAATTTATCTGTTCAAAAATTAGGAACGGCTATGCGCAGATAGCCCATGTGGTAGCTTCGCGCGAACATTCCAAATAACAAGAACATTTATGATATATACATATTTATAAACAATTTCAAATATAGAAGATGTCTTGACTCTCACTTTTAACCTTATTTTGATTTATAATCAGTAAAAAATATTTCTTCATGCAGCAAGTGCCCCACCTTATTTTTCCATATGTGATTCATTACTTGACTATTTTTGGAAGCTGAAACTCCGTACTGGTGGTAAAAAAACTCACTAGACTTTAAATTAGTCAAGGTTCTATAGCCAAAAGATAACTCACCCTAGACATGTAAGACCCTCAACAAATACCATGTATTTACCTAAATATAACAGTGCTCTCGAAAAATTAAAATAAATCCATTATTCAGAGTTAAGTTAAAGGTAGCGCTAAAAAAACACCCTGCATTTAGTCTAAAAAGAAAGCCTAACTACTGGTATAAAAACATAGTTGGTAATAAAGTCAATTCTTTGCTAACAGTGGTACAATAACTTTTTATGCCAATGAGGAGCGACTTCCAACGAACCTAATATTGTCTGCTATCACGTATACATAAACGGTATTGTTATTGAGCAACTAATCCCAAATTAATGGCACTAAACAATATATACTTTTTTCTAACGAAGGAAAATGTAGAATATTTAAATGGAAATTTCGATGTTGTTTTTGTCCTCATAGGAATCACCCTACTGGAGGTTGATAGTTGCCACTCCTGCTTGTTTTCTCTACACGAATCTAGGGGAGCGCTGTTCCCTCCTGCTCCCCTGTTCCTGCACCATCGTTTTCTAAATTAAATTAAAAACAGTCTAAGAAGCTACAGTGAAAGTTTACCCTTCATCCAAATGAACATATATACCTTCAGCAGCAAAATCCCATTTGTTCTTCTTTATTATTATTTAATATTGTTCTGCCACTTACAACATATTGCAATAAAACCTGTGCAGGCATACTAAACGCATAATTGTGCAGTGTGTAGGGTAGTTTTAAAGTTTATTAGACTACCTATCAAATAACAGTGGCTGTATAACCGTTGACACCAATCATTTTAGTATAGTCTGCGATTTATATGGAGCCTCATAATCTAATATACATGCATACGTACATAGGTGTGTGCAGGCCGTGGATGTAATTTAAAATTTATATGGCAGGCATAACACATATGTCATAGCGATTATTAGCTTACTGTTACAACTGTACTGATGTCGGGTATTATTTGTTTATATATATTGTTCCTGCCCTTTCGGATACGATGTTGCTGACAGGACCACAGTTTTTTTATCACTCTATGATCGATTTGGGCCATTTTGCACAAACGTCTAAAATGTTATACAAGCGTCTAGGCTGTCTCCCACAACAAAAATCTTTAAGCCATAGTTTAAAAGACAGCACTAAGTTCAGTTTCGAGCATCGGATCGGCAATCACGGTGATAGCTGATAGTAAGTGTCGAAATATAATTTAAAAAAAGAGGGAATATAGATCTTCAAAAAATACACAAACAAGATTGGTAGCTTAAAGTGAAAATGCAATCGCCAAAAAGTAAACAAACACGCTTAAGGTTTGAGACATAGTGTTGACATTATTTCCTCAATACAAATCCCAATTTTGACTCCATTTCTAGGAGCTGTAGGCCTGGCATGGCCAGGTGATTAGGGCGTTCAACTCGCAATCTGCGGGTAGCGGGTTCGAATCCCCGTCCCACCAAACATGCTCGCCCTTTCAGCCGTGGGGGTGTAATTATGTGACGGTCAATCCCACTATTCGTTGGTAAAAGAGTAGCCCAAGAGTTGGCGGTTGGTGGTGATGATTAGCTGCATTCCGTCTAGTCTTTCACTGCTAAATTACGGACGGCTAGCGCAGATAGCCCTCGTGTAGCTTTGCGCGAAATTCAAAAACAAACAAACAAACAATCCTAAAAGCTATAATATTTAGGAGAGTCCAAATTGTTGATAATCTTATAATATATATAAGAAAATACAGAAAATACAATAGAATACTTGTTAAAAAAGAAGTCAACATCTGCTGAAACTCCAGTAATAGAATAAATAATAAGGCATATATACATGTGTTTATACCTCTTAACGTAGGTAATGAAAAGAGAAACTGATATTTAAAGAGGCAAAAACTGAGCCATCAACAGTTTGGGCAGGTGACAGGTTATAGTTTCATCAACAGTTTTGTGGCTATATTCCACCATCTGCCAATGTCTGTTGAATTCTTTGCTCTCTCACATTACTCTAAGCTTCTAGCTCTGAAAGTTATCCTCATTGTCAGCAAATGATATGGCCTGGCATTCTATCAGATATTACTTGTGATGTACACACTGAAATCTTAGCTAGTGGAACATTATTGGGATATGTCCAGCTTGCGGGGTATTCCTTGCAATATCCATTTCAAGAATTTTCAGTGAAAATCGTTTTGGAGAATGTCATACATGAATTTTCCACTCAATGTCCATTCTACTTGCAGTCTAACAGAATCAGACATGGTGGTGGAACATGGAAGTAAAGATGGCCACAGTGACATCTACCAGGATAAATCTTTTATGGAAGATGTAAGTGTGATATCCCTGCCTATCATATATCCAATATAAGATTGGATAAATTTTGACATGACACCATCCACTGTACTCCCCAAAATCTTGTCTCCAGGTGTGAAGTGGTTTGTTAAGTTCTTGACTGTAGATGAATTGAGTTCATTTCAGTACGGAATGATTCTATACTTTTGTTGCATTTCCAGTACTACTTTTATAGAGATTATTAAGGTTAAAATGTTTGTAATTGTCTCAAGCTTATTATTAAGAGATTTTTGTTTAATAGGAGACATAAACTGAAAATAAATATTGCCATAAGAGTGGGTATTGTAAGTAAGTACCGTATCTCATGATGACGAAGCATTTTATCAATGTAAGCTGTAAAAATCAGCTCGTCAAATAAGTGTTATTGAAATTTACAAAGGGCACCTTACCTCGTAATGTTTGAAGCAGTTATTAAAATGATGAGGTATTTGTGGCTGAAGGACAATGACTGTAATTGAAAAGGTGCAAATAATTTACATGCTACATAATAATCTGTAAATTGTGCGATAGGTTGCTTATTGTAGTAACGACATAAAGTGAAAAATATTGGTAAAATGAATGTAAAACACATTACCTTTTATTTCTGTAATGCTTGTTATGCTGTGATTAAATTAATATGTGAATCATGTAACATGTGGGCAACAAATCTGAAATAATTTTTATCAGAAATTACTTCTGTAAGAAATAGAAAATGATAAAGACCCTATAAAATCATAAATAATATTCAACGTTAAACTAGTACACAATTAAAAACATTTTA
>NW_013668707.1:47578-53471 GCF_000517525.1 Limulus polyphemus
TCAGTCCCGAGTGCAATAAGCTGGTCAGGAGGCCCATCAGTCCAGAAACAAAACCTAACCTTCTAAACCATTGAATCCATAATGACAGAGGAGGGTTCCTTAGCTCTAACATTGTCAGCTATTGATCCTGCTGCCATAGTATTTACCCAAGCCATGAAATCCAGAATGTAGCCCAAAGACGCAATAGTTTCTCCTTTAGTCATCATCCCAGCTCCTAAACCTTTAATACAACCACAATTAACCTTAGTTAATATGGTCTTTGATCTTAAGAATAGGGAAGAAATAAGTTCTTGTCCAATTTTCTGTATGATGGAATTTAACAACTGGGGGAACTAAAGTGAGGTGATGTGCCATGTGCAATAGAATCACTTCTTCACTAATTTTAAGGTCTTTCCCGTTTAACCATTTCGAGTATCCTGTGTTTCATTTGAAGTTTTTAATGCACATTACTTACTGTTCTTATATTTTTATGTGATACGTCTCATTCCGCATTTAAAAAATTTTATATCTGTATTTTGTTTAATTCTATTTTGCTTTATTTTAATCAGCATTTTATTTTAATTATGATTACGAATTTGTGCAAATTTGAGTTTATCTCATATTTTAACTTTGAGATTTTTTGTGATTTACTGTGGCTGTTATAGTTATATTTTGTTGTAACCAATTTAAAATTTCTGGTTAATTAATTTTCAATCTCCTTCTGTATTTTATTTTAGTTTTTACTTTATGTTCATTTCGTTACTATTATATTTAGAATTCAGTTTCATTTCATTTAACTCTACATTTTCTTCAATTTTCATTATATTCAGTTTTATTTTGCTCTATTTCTTTTAGTTTACAATATCTAGCACCCTTAAGTTTGTTTTATTTTTCATGGCCGTGGAGCGTTTATGTTCCTAAAGTTTTTTTTGTTCCTCCATGTGCATTGTAACATGATGCATATGTCTACGGAGGGGGACGCGTGGAAAGAATGACTTTGTTAGCTACTTAATTTAGGACTCTATAGTTATCCTTCTATAACTGGAAAAAAATATTGTTATGTCTCTGTTCATTTGATAATTTCCTGTAAAAATTCTTCTGCGATACAAGTCCTTTCTGAAATAAAACTAGTTTATTCTTTCTCAATTCAATTGGGCAATACACTTGATTTCCACAGTCACTTTAACATAAACACACGCTATAATTCACAACAAACGATTCACGCACTTTACTTACGGTGGTTATCGGTGTTTATAACTTCAATCTCCCTCTCTGCTACTCCATTTCCGAATGATCCTCTCCTTTGTCTGGCGCGCTTATATACAATCAAAAACGCGCACGTAGCACGCACTAGCGTCTTCGCGAATCTCCTAGACAATCATCTCCTGTTACCTGGGTCACGTGACTTCCGCTGTCGTAACAGTATATTTGTATTCAGATATATTCAGATTTTTTTTTAAATTTTGTGCAGGTATTCTGCACATTATGAAGAGGATTCAAGTGATTTGTAAATTGTTAATTGTTTAAATTCCTGACCTCAAACTAAGGTTACATACCAATTACTGCTGGCCAATTAACGGAATTTGATAATTTCTTAAACGTCGGGCTTATCAATTGATTTCATTAAACTAACCAATCATTCTCAAGATAAATTTAGATAATTATAATAATTGAAAATATTAATAATCAGAAACACTAATTTCGATTAGTTGATTATTTTCGTGACATTAATTGATTTAATCGTAATTTCAATTAATCGATTATTTTACATAACATTAATCGATGTAATTGATGCTCATAGGTAATAAATGATATCGATTAATCACCCAGCTCTACATACCCTAGTGTCTATTCCGTAGAACTTATTTTTACTTTTCTAACCTTTTGTGTCACCTGGAGTGTGAATCATTCTCTACTGAAGGACGATGGAGGTTTGAACAAATTAGTTTGAACTAGGAGTTAATTGTTCCATGAATACGTGCAATAAAAATGACCACTAATGTAGGTAATCCATGATTTTGGATACATTAGGTCTGACTGGAAAATGTGATATATACGCAGTCCTTTTCTGTTTTGATAGTGTAAAGATATTTCTTGCCTTTCTTCTAGCTCCTGCAGCCAGAGAAGTTACTCTAGATTCTATAAGTGATCAGTTTCAATAGTAACACTCCACCACGTCTTTGTTTAAGCATATAATAAATAGTTTGTATTTCTTGTTTTATATAATCTGTTGAGATTTTCAACTTATTCTCTACTGTACCCTTTCTCTTGAACTTACCTTTTTTGTAGTACGTACTTAAAACTGATTTTCACGTTACCCGAAAATACCACAGAAGGAACTTCAACATCTTCAAGGCCTCATTTAATTAGTAACAAACATTTTCACAGCCATAACAGGTTTTTAATTGTTTAAAAAAGAAAATCTAACGACTAAAACGGTTGAAGGAATTTTCGTTTTAGTAATACACTAATATTTTATGTTCTTTACGTGATGAAACCAACAAGTAACATATATCCCAATATGCACTTAAACAACATGGCATCCAAGTTGAATAAACTGTCACTACATGAATATAGAAAACATTAACAATTATGTAATATTTATACTGTACGGTGAAAACAAGTACAAAAATAAAAAAAACAACTTCTTCACGTATAAAAACATATTATTAGAAATATATATTATTAATTCTGCTTCTCGAACATCTTCAAAATTAATGTAACTAATGCTCTTAATTTATTTGTTCTTGACCACCATGAATTCTGATGTACCGCAGAGAGTTCAGAGAACAGGCAATGTTTACACTAGTTAATTGTGAAATGCATACTCGTCTGTTGGTTAGGGCGCTCGACTCACAATCTGAGGGTCACGAGTTCGGATCTCTGTCACTGAACATGTTCGTCCTATATGATTGACGTCTGGGCCGACTACCCACTGTTTCTGCTTATGGACCTGGGAGGGTCAGGTGCTATCTTGACCTCTTCCTCCCAGCATGGGTATGATGAGTGCACTGTTCAAATGTTGAACGCGACATAAAAGAGGCCATTGCTTTCACGAATGTTTATCAAATTAATTCAATTCCCCTTTCAGGGCCATGTCCATTTATGTACAAACATTCATCATCTACACTGGGATACACTCGCTATTAATAGACAATATATTCCAATGTCATTTTTATTTCGTGGTTTATATTATGTGTATTTACATATATACCCTATTAATATACTATGTTATAAACTACAAAATTCGGTGACGAGGAACCCACTTTGAGACTAATAATGGCTGAAGAAGGCTTGAATGGGTAATGAAGAAAAACTGTAATATAAGTTTAACATAACCGCAAATGTACAACGTTTCGACAAGGTTTTGTCGTTCTACATTTTCGGTTATGTTAAACTTATATTAAAGTTTTTCTTCATTACCCATTCAAGCCATCTTCAGCCATTATTAAACTACAAAATGATAGCCGGCCACCCGGGTGTAAAACTTATTGGCTTACAAAATTACCGCCAAACTCGGACTGAAGTCGTTACGGAAAAGAAATAAGTTGTGAAATGCATGTAATATCATTCCGAACGTAATGATTGTTGTACCGTCAGAATGAAATTGTTTTCTTAACCTCAGGATAAATGATATGGTTTTATGTTGTGACTACAGTATTACACGAAAATATAACATATTGCTTTATTTCTATATAAAAACGAGAAGTTATTGTTAGTTTATTACTATTTTTGGGAGTATAAATGAATAACAGCTATATATATATATATATATATATGTGTGTGTGTGTAATGTTAGACTTACCTTCTTCTTGAGCCCACTGCAATATTGACGATACCTCTGCACCAAATGTTGTAAAACACTCACTATGGTTAGCAGCAGCTGACACACCTACAGTTTCATAATTATTCTTCACACCACAGAGGTAAGCTGTTGCTGTACTAGCTGAATCAGATACTTGAGTGTTGGCATTGTATGTCTGTCAAGTTGTATAAGACATGAAATAGTTATTTTCTTTCTGAGTATGTGCATAAGCAAATGTTAATAGTTGTATTAAATACATATATATATATTCATTTTGTAACGTTCAAAGCAAAGGCTAATTTTCGTAATCATTCATTTTGGTTTTATTTCTACAACGTGTAGTAATGTAATGTTGAGGGGAATATCTACACATTATAGAGTAAAAACAAAGCTAAAACATTTCAAAAAATATAATAGTTTCTTCGGGTTCGGGTTACTGAAACATTATGAAAAGAGTACCAATGATTATGACGTTGTAATTATGAAAAACATGAGAACAAAATCACTTTCATAACCGTGACGTTTGTAAGAAGTAAACTAACCTTAATTAGACAACTATGAGGAAAGTTTTCCCAGGTCAACCATGTCTCCTCTCCTCGACGTCCCATCCTCTGGCCTTTGAGCACACGAGCCGCCATAATAGTGGGTAAACTCATTCCATCTCCCAAAAATAAAATTACATTCTTTGCCACGTTATTGTTAAGAGTGAGAGCCAAAGAATCTCGCAGAGCACGCTGGGATAACGAATACCAGTATTTCACATCTACAGTAAAGAAGACTTGCATTCATATTAGATATTTCATATTATAAGTTCCTCAAAAGACAAACTATAAGTATATTCAGAGATATAATTATCAAGGTTTTCCAGCTTTTGACCTTATGAACAGAATATACAAGATAATTCCATAAAATGTAAAAATGCTTAAATACTCAAATTATTTAAGTATTATAAATCATTCTGAAATGTAACTTTAATTCAACATATAAAAATGTTATATTTGAGACTTTAGATGTCTTTAGAAAACTATTATTGCCCACTTCAAATCACCACCTTAAGCATATCACTACAACTCTGTTGTCTTTGTATTTATATGGCTTTCATGAGCTTTAGTAACTAAGTTTTTACTTCCTAACCCTGTATTCTCACAAGGATACAAAACTGTTGTAAATCTTTTTCTAGATTTTTTAATATTGAGTGGAACTGACCAGGGCGAATTTTAAAATATGTATGTCATTTGCAAGTGTTATATGGTTTTGCTCAATTTCTGAACTGTATTTAAGTTCTTGTCCTGTCTTTTTCTAGAGCGTTCCTTGTATAATTCTGTTGGCAACTTTAAGAACAAGATGGATTGCTTTGTCCACCACATAATATATTTGTGTTTTCTTACTTAAACTTTGATCTTTACCTTTAAAAATGAAGCACGTTCGATTTAAATACGTTTACAGTTTAGGTAAAGTGGAATAGGTCCAATGTACACTTCAAAATGAATATGCAAATGTTTCTCGTCGACTATGATTTTTTGCGAAATATTTTATTTTCTTTATTTACTTTAATATGACACAATTTCTACTACTTCGCTGTTACAGCCATTTTAACAGCAGTGATGGAACACTTTTTATAGTGGAGGTGCTGAAAATCATTTACCAAAACTGTGCTACGTTTGTATGCTACGTTTTCGGTTGTTATTTCTATGTTGTACTTCAAGCCAGAGAATGTTGCCTCGCCCTCACTTTCCGCGCTTTTGCATTTTTCTTAATTTTCACCATCTCCGTATCTTCCTAACTAAATCCTCGGTCACTCGGTTACAGAAGTAACTTAACCTCCAACGGAAAATCATTTTCCGTCAAAGAATACCAATGAAAGCGACCAAAGTAGTATGTGACTAATTTACTTATAATAGTGTTGCAATACCCGTACATACCCTTTTTATTCCAGCACTATCGTATTATTTAATAAAATTCTCATCTTATGTCATCATAACTACTTAATAACAACCAACATATGAAAGAAACGCACGATTTTGTCTAGAGTGTCATATATTGGTGTACTTTGGTGACAGATTTTCTTGTAGGCAGATTTTGTTAAACAAGACCGATGTCTGCTTACCC